>NC_044034.1:357362039-357579766 GCF_901765095.1 Microcaecilia unicolor | reverse complement strand
GGCTGGTGCTGTTGGAAGACATTTGTAGAGCAGCTACTTGGGCGTCGGTGCACACCTTTTCCAAGCATTACTGGCTAATGTTGCGGCGCGACAGGACGCGGCCTTCTGTGCCGCTGTGTTAGCTTCCGTAGGAGTTCAGTCCCGCCCTACTTGAGGACTGCTTTGGTACATTCCACAAGTCTCTGGATTAATCTGGGACGTAATGGAAGTAAATTAGTTCTTACCTGATAATTTCTTTCCTTAGTCCTATCAGATCTATCCAGAGGCCTTCCCTGGGATTCAGTTTCGACTGTTTCTGTGATCGTTCGTGTTGGTTTGTTGGTTCTGTTCACGTTCCTCTGTAGTCTAGGGCGTTTAAAAAAAAAAAAAAAAGAAGAGTTCTTTGGTTAATTGGCAGCTTTGGAGGGTTTTCCCTCAAAACACAGGCTGCTCTCGGAGAGGTAGAGAGTGTGGTATTTTCCAGGGATGATGTTCTATTACTGCTTTGGTATCGGTTTTTGTTTGTTTATTTATTTATTAAGGTATTTATACCCCACATTATCCCCACAGACATGCAGGCTCAATGTGGCTTACATAAACCGGAGAGAGAACTCCGGGTGATATCAGGTACAAATGAGAATAGTAGAGTAGAAGGGCAAGAAAGAAAGGATACTTTACATATAACAGTACAAAGGAATAGGACTAAACAGGATCCACATATGCCAGCTGGCAGAGGCGATAGTCCTATATTGTTCCCGGAGAAATGCTTTGGTAAACAGATGTGTTTTTAGTGCCTTGCGAAAGGTATGTAGTCTCGCAGACTGGTGATGCCTCTACTTCGTTCATACTGAAGTTAAGCTGGCTGCACATGCCCACTTGGCGAACTTCGGAGTTCTCACTAGCTCCACCTGCTGGTTGAGGGACATAACCCACAAGTCTCTGGATTGATCTAATGGGACTAATGGAAGAAAATTATCAGGTAAGAACTAATTTTACCTTTCATTTGCAAGAGCTTTTCCTGCAGTTGAGGATAGGTACCAGGTTTTTCTCCAACACCCTCCCTTGGTGACCACTGCAATTATCCTCTTATCCGAGATAAACTTTTAATGAAATATGTGCTGCCACCTTTATTAATATTTTCTTTTTGTTTCTGTTTTTTTTTTTAGGAAACAAAAGAAATTGTGGCTATAAAGAAATTCAAAAGACAGTGAAGGTAATGGCTTTTATTTGTATCTGTATTTTTATTTTTGCATGAATAGCTGGATTGCTTAAGGATTTTATGTGGAATTTATCAAGAACACAAGACATGGTAGACCTGTGTTGAATAAAAATAGCCTGTAAATCTTGTGGAGGGGAGGCTGCTGGTGCTATTGGAGTGTTACATATTGTAAGCTAAATAGAATTCTCAGTTTGATGTCAAATAATCAAGAATAAATTGGCTGAATAGTAGGCTGGCAACAATTGCTTGCTTACAATTCAGATGTAGAAGCCGGAAAACCACCGGAAGCATGCTGTTAAGTACATTTTGAAAATGGAAATAATAATTATTTAAGAACGGCATAGCATAAACTGAAAGAGCAAAAAGAACTCGTGCTGTGCTATAGCTAGAGGGTCCCAGTTTATTAGGGCTGGTTCTGTGGAAAAATAATCCCTGCTGAAACAACGGCTTAAGCGCAACCAGTGTTGGTCAGACCTAGTCTTGCAGTAAAGTAATTCTATGCTTATGCCGCATTTCCAACAGGACTAGCTGGTCATCCTAAACTGGTGTAAGAACATCTCCATATTGTCATTACCAGTGTTGTACCAAGGGCAGGGCGGTGGGGGCGGGTCCGCCCCGGGTGTCAATGGGTGGGGGGGTGCTCTGCTGGCGAGTCCAGCTCCATTCACCCGGCAGCTGTGTGGGTGCGGCGCCTCGCGTCTGCACTTCAGTAAAAGAAGAAATCGCCTCGTTGGCCCTTCCCTTACTCTCTCTGTCCTGCCCTCGAGGAAATAGGACGTTACATCAGAGGGCGGGACAGAGAGAGTAACGATTTTTTTTTAAACTGAAGTGCAGAGTCGCTCGAGGACGGAGTTGGCAACACAGGTGGGGACTGAGGGGGGGGGTGTGCCGTGTCGCCTGGGTCACGCCGGGGGTGTGTGTGTGTGTGCCGTGTTGCCCTGTGGCTGGGGGGGGGGGAGGTGCACGCAGCAGTGATCCGCCCTGGGTGGAAGTGAACCACGGAACGCCACTGGTGATTACTGAGACTTTAGGAAGGCAAAGATTGTCGGGTCCAATATCACAAAGAAGTAGCTGCTATTCAGATTACTGTAGGGCTTCAGTTATTGGTCCCAGTTCTGTGAGGGGGGGAGGGGAATGGGAGAAACAGGCTGTTTTTATTCATTTGACCTCTAGCTTGTTTCACTTGGCCTCTGTGTGAAAATACTGGTGCCATTTGAGATGGGAAGGGATAGGAGGCAAAGAGAAGGTATTAAGAGCCTTAGGGAGTGGTAAGGGATAGGGAGTGAGGGAGAGAGAGAATCTTGATGAATGAGGGGAGGAGGTAGAAGCCAAAAGAAGGCCAGACAACAACAGAGGGAGAAATAGGGAGACTATGAGCAGGGGGCAAGGGAAAGGCTAGGGGCCAGTGGGTTAAGGAAGGAGAATGGGAGCCAAGAAATTTAGATTGTAAGCTCTGTTGAGCAGGGACTGTCTTTTCATGTTAATTTGTACAGCGCTGCGTAAGTCTAGTAGCGCTATAGAAATATTTAATAGTAGTAGTAGAAATAAATGCGGAAGGATGAGAGCCTGGAAGAATGGAGTTTTAGGAGCAGTTTGGTGAAAAAGTGATATAAGAGATAGAGAAGGGACAGGAGGTTATAATAACCAAGGGGGAAATATTATGAGATGTGTGTAAATGCATTAGCATGTATAACTAATCAAATGTAATAATCAGATGTGTGTATATATGGGAGTCAGGCTATAGCATACAATATGGATTGGATTTAGGTAGTGTAATAGAAGGCATCCATGTGTGGGTATACATGTGAAACAAATATTTTTGACTTTATGTAACTACAGAGTTGTGAAAACACTTGGTTACTCATATTAAAAGTACAAAATAATTATTGCAAGTATATTATGCATGCTGCTAGAGATTTCAGTCTGTTTGAAAGCATGGAAGTTGTAATACATATAGAATCACAGAACGAGCATTGGCTAGAAGAATCAACCTTGAGTGATCAAACTCCTGTACTACATCTTCAGCATAGTGCTTCCCTGCAAACTCACAACTATAAAATTTGATGTTTAGCGCCCTATTTCATGATCATTTTTCAACCCTAGAAAATGAAGAGGTCAAGGAAACGACATTGCGTGAGCTTAAAATGTTACGTACCTTGAAACAAGAAAACATAGTGGAGCTAAAGAAGCTTTTAGAAGAAGAGGAAAACTGTACTTGGTCTTTGAGTATGTGGAAAAAGTAAGTGATTACTTGTTTTGTGAAAGAGCAAGTGGTTAGTTAAACCCAGGCTGATTTGGGCTTAAGTGAACTCCAGCACAGTCACCTTGAGCATTTTATTTTTGGAAAGGCTGCTCGGAAGTAGAAACAAATACATTGAGTTTCTTGGCTAGACAAAGACCTGATGTATAGGTGAAAGATACCACTGCACACTTCAGAGAGAACAACAGTATCAAAAAGAATATTGTTTCTTTTTGGTACTGTTGTTCTCTCTGAAGTGTGCAATTTGTGATACGAAATTTTCAAAGTGAAAGCATGCACATTCTTCTACTTTGAAAATTATTTATTTTTACCCCAGAGCTTTGGAGCACACAGACTTTCTGGGTTAATTTGAATATGCTTGAATTTTCAAAAGTATAAATACAAGTGAGAACTCACTTTGATCCCAATCCTGGGAACACCATTGTGGATAATAGCACATGATTCTACCTGCATATTGGATAAATATTTTTTGTAAAATCCCTTTTCCACAGATAATGCACTATTTTCCTGCAGAAATACTTTTGAAATTGCACTCTTAATAGTGTTCCGTAATCATGAAGAGATTCATAATTTAATCATCAGCTATCTTCTATTCATGAATCAAAAGCTATGATCAGAATTCTTGCTCCTAAGCCTTAGAAAATATCCAACTCAATACTTATATTGCAGCGCAAAGGGCAAGAAAGTTGTGACCTTATGTTGATTTTATACAAAATATTTCTGGCACCAAAGACTCTATTCTGCACCCTCTGCTTTAATGGATACTGAGATGATTGTATTCTGTGTCCTCAAATGAATAAAGCACTTCTGTATATAATGGAAATAAGATTTCTGAAAGGAAACTTGCTTTTCGTTAGATTTCTCTAATTTGAGTTACTAAATTGACTTATGTGCTAAAGTCAGTCCATCTAGATCCCTTGAAGCATTCTGGGCATAGCTTAATTTGCCTGACAAAACTTAGAGAGAAAGATAAAACCCTTGCATCTTCATGGCACGGAGTAGCTTTTTCTATTAGTGATTAGAAAAATAAAGTATAACCGTATTACATGGAATGGTGGTAATTTCTTCTTTTGTCATTTAGAATATGCTGGAATTGCTTGAAGAAATGCCAAATGGAGTTACACCAGAAAAAGTAAAGAATTATATCTACCAATTAATCAAGGCCATTCACTGGTGTCATAAAAATGACATTGTTCATAGAGGTAAATGTATACTGATATAACAATTCACATGGAAAAGCAGTGATGTTCTGGGAGTATGAGGCAGAAAATCTCTGCCAGTGTCATCAGTGATGCTGAAGAAAGTCATCAACTTTGACGAGAGGTTACTTCAAGTATATATATTCAGAATTGGTGATGTTTTATTCGTCAAGAAAGCAATGTAAAAACTCCTTTAATTGTCATGTTGTATAAAAATTGATGTCCCTTGTTCTGTGAACTTTTTGAAAATTGAAGGATACATTGGCAGTCTTGTACGTTCATCAGAAGCCTTCTTTATCAGGGATTTGAATGAGTTTTATTTGTTAGTGGTTAGCTCATATTTTATTTACTTCTACTTATCAACTGCATCATCAGACCCAAAGCGATCCAGAATAAATAAGTACTCTATAACATTAGCAAAATTCGCCCCTTCCTCTCCGAGCACACCACCCGAACTCTCATCCACTCTCTCATTACCTCTCGCCTTGACTACTGCAACCTACTCCTCACCGGCCTCCCACTTAGCCATCTATCCCCCCTTCAGTCCATTCAGAACTCTGCCGCACGTCTTATCTTCCGCCTTAACCGATATACTCATATCACCCCTCTCCTCAAGTCACTTCACTGGCTTCCGATCAGATACCGAATACAGTTCAAGCTTCTCCTACTCACCTACAAATGCACTCAATCTGCAGCCCCTCCTTACCTCTCTACCCTCATCTCCCCTTACGTCCCCACCCGTAACCTCCGCTCTCAAGACAAATCCCTCCTTTCAGTACCCTTCTCCACCACCGCCAACTCTAGGCTTCGCCCTTTCTGCCTCGCCTCTCCCCATGCTTGGAACAAGCTCCCTGAGCCCATACGCCGGGCCCCCTCCATACCCATCTTCAAATCATTGCTCAAAGCCCACCTCTTCAATGTCACCTTCGGCACCTAATCACTACATCTCTTCTCAGGAAATCTCAGCTACCCCAACTTGACATTTCGTCCTTTAGATTGTAAGCTCTTCTGAGCAGGGACCGTCCTTATTCGTTAATTTGTACAGCGCTGCGAAACCCTAGTAGCGCTCTAGAAATGTTAAGTAGTAGTAGTAGTACATTTCAGCCTCCCTAACCAAAGTACATTAAAACAAATTCTCCCTAATCATATTACATTACAGCATTTAAAAAAAATCCCCCAGCATTAAAATGAACCCCGTTGTCAATAGAACCTACTCCAACACTTTCTTCCAGCATTCCTTCTCCAGCCCCCCCCCCCCAAACCATATATACCTGTTCAAATAACTACACTTAACTGCCTTTCCATATAGTCACAAATCTGCAATGGCAGCTATTCCACAGAAGATGTCCTATCCAAAATATGTCTGCCCAAACCTTGGAGAAGGCAAAAGTAGAGACTAATAGACGATTCACCACTGGAGACGTGAGTCCAACAGTCTTTATTATATCAGAGATAGCGACCCGACAAAGGCCGTGTTTCGACGCTAAAAAGCGTCTGCATCAGGGGTCAATAAATACACCAAGTAGTGAATGCAAAACGAAGAGTCCTACTTGTATATGTGTTGTCAACTCACTGATCACGTAGCACCAAACAGAATATGCTGGATACAAACTATCAGAGCAAAATCCTTGGAACCTGGAGTAAATGCCCATGTCTAGATGGCAGTAAGAAGATGCATAGATCATAGAATTTTATGTACATACATGAGCACTGTTCCCAGACTCTGCCAATTTGCATGCTCGCAGTAAAAGTACACACCATACAAACAGAGCATGTACTTCTATGCTGTCAGTATATTATAAGAGGTCATGCATAAATGATTAAAACACCACTATTTACATGCATTTTTGCCACCTAAAACTAAATGCACCCTAAATGTCAGTACAAAGATTTTGAATATAACTTTACTCCAAATCGTCAACCAATTTAAAGCCTTCAACGTTGGGGATACATGGCCAAATATTTATAAGCTATCAATCAAATTTGCCATGGTGTTCTAAACCAATTGTATATGATGTAAACTCAACTCTGGTAGGCCAAATAAACAACATTATAGAAATCTAACCTAGACAAATTCCAAGATTGCATCACTAAATTATGGAGCAGAATTTTAGAAAGGACATCCAACTCAGCATATGGAAGCCTAAGTCTGTATGTCAGATATGGACCTCTATTTCTGATGTATTTTACAACAGGATCTGCTGACATAAAGCTTGTTCTGAAATACATGAGAAATGGACTTCCAAGTACTCGATACGAATTGCCTTCGGAGTTGGATTGAACTCAGTATGGTTACAAATACAGTTCCTTCTTGCTGCCTTGCCCTCCTTGCTCAGATCCAAGAGTATGGCATAGTATACTACTTACCAGTGCTTTTTTTGTAGGAAAAAAGGTGCTGATACTCATTATGGGTGGGGTCACCACATATGGCCCCACCCCTATGATAGCCACACCCACATTAACCACACCCCTTGCACCAGCCATGGCGCATATAAACAGACATCATTGAAAATATTATACTAGTATAGGAGAAAAAAATAACTTGATTTTTTTTCATTATAAATCATTTCTGTAAGCTGTTACAGCTCCAGTATACCCATTGCAAAATAAGACAGCAGATGTAAATTCTCAAATTGGACATATTCCAAACACTAAAATGAAAATAAAATGATTTTTTTCTACCTTTGTTGTCTGGTGACGTCGTTTTTCTATCCATATTGGTCCCAGTCTCTGATTCTGCTGCTCTCTATCTGTTCTCTTAACTCCGTTTCCAGGGCTTCCTTTCCATTTATTTCTTTACTTTCCTCCTTTCTTCTTCATTTCTTGCTCTACATCCATAAGTAAAAGCTGTGTCCTCCTCCATGGAATTGACTGGAGGAGGTATAACATGAATCCAGCTTTTGCCTATTTTCTCCATCCATGTGCAGTTTTTCTCCTCTCTTCCCTTTCCCTCATCTCCATCCATGTGCATCTTCTTCTTTTTTCTTTCCTCCCCTCCATCCATGTCCAGCATTTCTCCTCTCTTCCCTCCCCTGTATTCATATAAAGCAATAATTCTCTGTCCCCTTTCCTCCATCCAAGTCCAGCATTTCTCCTCTCTCCCCCCAAACCCCTCCATCCATCCATGTCTCTTGCTCTCCTCTCCATCCATTTTCAGCATTTCTCCTGTCTTCCCTGCCCTCCCATCCATGTGCATCTCCTTCCTGTCTTCCCTCCCCTCCATCCATGTCCATCATGTCTCCTCTCTCCCCTGCCCCTCCCTTCCCATGTCCAGTGTCCCCTTCCTCCTATTGATTCTTCTTTCCCCAGCCCGTCCTCCTTCTCCACTGCCTACCTACTTCGAAGCAATAAAGAAAGGCTGCCAGCGTTTAACTCGGCAGCGCGAACGGTGCAGGCAGCGATTGAGAGAGGCTGGCAGCGTCGGAGCTTCCCTCTGCCAGTCCCGCCTACGTTTCAACTTCCTGTTTACGCATAGGCGGGACTCGCAGAGGGAAGCTCCGACGCTGCCAGCCTCTCGCTGCCTGCACCGTTTGTGCTGCCGAGTCCTAGAAAAACAGTAAGTAGGGGAGTGACCGAGTGAGAGGGTGCAGGACTCGCCGGGGGAAAAAAGGTGCCGGTATGCAGTACCGGTGCGTACCGGCACAAAACAAGCCCTACAGATTCCATACCATTTTGTTCACTTTTCTCTGAAGCAGTTAAGTTGTAATGTGTTTGAATCCTGAACATCCATCTGGCATTGGCTTGCTGCATGGTTACTGAATAGAAGAGATTGTAATATTGACACATTTGCTAGAAATAGCAAATAAACACAAACAAAAGGTTTATTGAAGCTTTAATAGTGCATCAGTTTCTGCTGCATGTTTTATTGTAATACATTACAGTGATACACTGAAGAACAGTAACATTTCTTAGGTTTTGTTTATAATTTTTGCTTTCAGATATCAAACCAGAAAATCTCTTAATCAGCTGCAATGACATTTTGAAACTGTGCGACTTTGGTAAGTTGAATCTATTTTTAGTCACATTGGAATAGTGTACTACTTAGCATGGATTATAATTTTAATATAAATTGACATTTATAGCCCGCCTCTATTAGTTATGATTCAAGGGGCATTACAAGAAGGAATAAAATATTACTTAAACATTGCATATATTTGCCATATGCCTAACTAATACCTTCTTGGTCTTGGCTATGCTGACTGGGAAAAAAAATCAGCATTTCCAGTTACAAACTTTTATTTACTTTATCAGCAGTCCCCAACCATATTCCTTAATTATGCAGTGGTTAGCCTCAAGATAGTGATCATTTTTAGCTTCGGTAATCATTATTTTCTTGTACAACCCCAGTCCTATTCTGCTTTTTCTAATGTAATAACAGAACAGGGAGAAAGCGGCCTCTGTAAAGCAGATACTGGTGGGTGTTATTTGAATGTGTGCTACCTTCTGAGCTCTTCACCTGCTTCAAGTCCTCTGCTCCTTTGTACATTGGGAGAGCAGCTTCCAGCACTCAGAACAGTGAGAAAGCGGCCTCTGTAAAGCATATGCTATATATCTGACAGTGCTGGGGCATATGTCTGGTTTACGGACAACAGACTGCTCCCAGTTAAGAAAGCAATGTATACATGAAGCCAACAGATGTGGAAATATCTTGAATGTATTTGAAGACTCCTGTAATATTACAGTGTTCCATTGAAGTTGAGCCTGCATTTCATATAGAAAGAGGAGAGGAGCCCCCATCTTCCTAACGTAGGTAGCAAAGTGAAATCATAGTGGGACAGACCTCAGAAGTGGTGCAGAAAAAGATACAAGAACCCTAGCCGCTAATCAAATGTAGCACATCTCCCCAACCGAATTGGAAAGCAGGCCAGACAAAGAAACCACTATACTTGCAAAGGGTGGAAAAAGTGCCAAATCAGAGGATAGGATCCTTTCTCCTTACGGGACAGGTCTCTACCAAGGTCATATAGGAAACGAAAGGGAAGACCTGAAAATAGAAGGTCTGACACTTGCAGGATTGTCCAAGTTGCAATTGGAGCCTACGACCTTAGGCTTACGAACAAAGTCCATGACTGACTGTCCTCGAACCACATCAACACTCCAACATACACTCACCTTCATACATTCACACACTAAACGGCACAATTACCAGTCGACTGGATATACCCTTGAGAAAAAGATGCAGAGCATAACTGGGTACCATATCATAAACACCCACGAATTCATATACCCTCTTCCTTCAGCATTCTCATACTTTTACACGCACACTCCTTCGTTACTTCACAAACTTAGTCCAGATAAATCTCACTTCATAAAAAACAGTACCCCTAACAGCACTCCACTCTCCCCCATGAGTTCATTCTTAGAAGTCATTTAACACGCAACAGATCACATAGGATCCCCTGAGAAAGTGCAAAACCAAAAGCACTCGCTATTACACAAAGGAGCCAGAATGAACGTAATGAAATTACTCCTAGGAATCTACTCTTTAACATTGGTCCAAATACTGTTAGCCATACTTCTCGATGATTATAACACCATACCAATATTACACAGCCGATTCAGGATTACCAGACATACCAACCTCAACCAAACCGGCAACAGAACTTACAATAGCAAAACATTATCCCACAAACTGCACAACCAACACAAAAAAGCTCTAATAAATCCAAATTGACATACAAATGACAACTAATAAAGGTTTCCACTTTCACCATTATGGAAGATCCATACCTTACAATTCAAATAGGTTACATCAATGCCAGATCAACAGTAAACAAAACAGAAATGATAAAAGATTGGATCACATCGGAAACCGTAGATTTACTCTTCATCAGCGAAACCTGGATCCATGACCAAAAAGATCCCATAATACTGGATCTTGCCCTCTGGGATACAACATTACACACTGGACCAGAATAGGTAAACGAGGCAGAGGCATTGCCATAATCTACAGATCCCATCTCACTTTAGAAACCGCTGCTGAATCAATCACACCTCAACTAGAAATTGCCTCAATCAGATTGCAACATAAAAGTGTAGCCGGCAATCTAAATTGCGTCCTATTTTACAGACCACCAGGCACTTGGAGTGAAGCATATATAACCCTAATGGATTTCATATTGGCTACTTGTACATCTAACTCAAACATACTAGTCATTGGGGACATAAACCTTCATTTAGAAGACCCAAACTCAACTGGTGTCCAAGATTGTAAGGAATTGTTCCAACTATGGGATTTCGAGTGGCCACATCCGAATGCCACCCACAGAAAAGGCCACACAGAAAAGGAATCCTGTTCAGAAGGAATGTATCCTTGGGAGCTTAGCCGAGTTTAGGTGGCAGAGCCGGTGGTGGGAGGCGGGGCTGGTGGTTGGGAGGCGGAGATAGTGCTGGGCAGACTTATACGGTCTGTGCCCTGAAGAGGACAGGTACAAATAAAAAGTAGCACATATGAATTTATCTTGTTGGGCAGACTGGATGGACCGTGCAGGTCTTTTTCTGCCATCATCTACTATGTTACTATGAGGCATATTTTCAAAGCACTTAGCCTTCCAAAGTTCCATAGAAACCTATGGAACTTTGGAAGGCTAAGTGCTTTGAAAATATGCCTCTACGTTACTTGACCTGCGAACCCATAAATTTGCATCAGACCAAATCATTAAAGTCATTGACCACAAATGGATGGAAATCCCATGGTCAGATCACTTCAAATTAAATCTGACCCTACATTGGCTGAAGAATGGGCATCTCAAAGCTGCTGAAAACAAATCTTACCAAACCAGAGGTAAAGTGGACACAACTGCATTTTGGCAATCAATTTACGACAACAGTTGATCTATTTCATCTGATTCCATCAACTATCTTGCAGATTGGGAATCGAGATGTATCACCGTTCTAAATGAATTAACCAAACAGGACCCCATGGTTCAATGGAAATGTGAAATAATTAAAATCTAGAACCAGACAACTCGAACGAGCCTGGAGAAAAAACAAAAATGATCAAAATCTAAACGCTTGGAAAGAATGTATAGAAAATTCAAATATGAAATAAAAAAATCCAAACGGAACTACTATAATGAACAACTATTTTCTGACTACAAAGACATGAAAAAGTTTTACAAGCTACTGGATAAATTACTAGACACAAAACCAGTGTCCTCAACAAAATCAGGAATCCCAACAGCAGACAATCTTGCTAACTACTTTGAAGGCAAAATTGTCGATCTACGCAAAAATATGTCACAGGACTACACCAACTTTGATACCTTCCTTAATGAGCTAGACCCATGCTCAGAAGAATACCCAGCCGACCGAACTTGGACAAATTTCCCCCGGATCACACAAGAAACAATAGCACTAGTAACCAATAAGATCTCTACAGCCTACTGTCAATTGGACAGCTGCCCCAATTATCTAATGAACCCCCCCCCCCCCCTTGCTCAATTCATCAATGAACTTACCTCCCACCTCAAGTTCTTGTTCCAGCATGGCATATTCCCCAAAGACAAAGGTAATATACTACTCACACCATTACCAAAAGACACCAAAAAGAAAACTAACGATATCACCAACTACCGACCTGTGGCATCCATCCCACTTAAAACCAAACTGTTGGAAAGCATTGTAGCTAAACAACTTACTGAATACATCGACAATTTCTCAATCCTTCATGAATCACAGTTGGACTTCAGATCTCTCCACAGTACGGAAACTGTCCTGGTAACTCCCCTAGCCAAGTTCAAAAAGGAAATCGTACAAGGTAAAAACATACTCCTCTTGCAATTCGACTTGTCAAGCGCATTCAATATGGTTGACCACTATATACTATTAAGAATACTCGACAAGATAGGCATAGGAGGGAATATACTGAAATGGATCAAGGGTTTCCTAACCACAACATCTTATCAAGTAAAAGCAAACTCAAACATATCACCATCATGGAGTACCAATTGCGGAGTACCCCAGGGTTCACCTCTCTCACCCATATTATTTAATCTGATGATGATCCCCCTTGCTCACGCCCTATACAAGCATAATCTTAATCCTTTTCTGTATGCGGATGATGTCACCATTTACATACCGTTCAACTCTAATCCAACAGAAATCACTGTTGCAATAAAGACTAGTTTAAGTTTAATGGATGGCATTCAAACTCAAACTCAACAAGGAAAAAACTCACTAACTTATTCTCATGTTCCATGCAGTGTGGAAACTCAAACGGATGAAACAATTCTTCCCAAGGGAAACTTTCCGTAATATAATTCAAACAGTGGTACTGTCACATGTTGATTACTGTAACACCATATATGCGTGATGCAAAGAAAAGATCTTAAGGAAACTCCAGACTGCATAGAACACAGCAGCTAGACTCATTTTCTGAAAGACAAGATTCGAAAGTGCTAAACCCCTACGCGAAATACTGCACTGGCTACCAATCAAGGAAAGAATAGCCTTCAAAATTTGCACTGTGGTCCACAAAATAATCCATGGTCTGGCCCCAACCTACATGACTGAACTTATCGACTTACCAACTAGAAATATCATCGAATAGTATCATGTACATGCTTAACTACCTACAGTTAGGCACCTAGATGCTGACTTATAATGTATAACAGCAGTTGCACGCACAACTGCTGTTAAAGAATTCAAACTCAGCACATATCATCCCAGTGCCAAAATCTCAGTTCCATTTCTTAAGTAGAGAAGTGTGGTAGCCGTGTTAGTCCACTCTTAAGGTTATCAATAGAAATCAAACAAAATAAAACATGAAAAAGAAAATAAGATGATACCTTTTTATTGGACATAACTTAATACATTTCTTGAAATTGCCCCAGACTGTAGAAATCTACTCAGCTCTAGCTGTACTTCCTTCCTACAGGAGATGACAAGCTTGCCAGGTGCCCTTGGCCTGGATTGGCCACGGTCGTGGACAGGATGCTGGGCTCGATGGACCCTTTGTCTTTTCCCAGTGTGGCATTACTTATGTACTTATGATCACGACTCCTGCCCATCATAATACATCTAAGATTAAGAAAAAAAAATCCTATCCCAAAGTCATCGAGATGTCTCTTGTGAAGACCACACCTAATAAATAGCAGGGGAATATTTTTAATAATATTGGTTGAGTCCTCAGATGGTATATAAATACTTAAATTTAAAAAAGTAAAATCAAGTTGCCAGATAGCTCAAAACAATATGCTGTCTATACAATGAATACAATCTTCACAAGAGCATGAGCACATCTCAATTGGAAAATCCAAGTCAAAAGGGTTCAACAGACCTCCATTTTGAGACTGCTTCTTCTTCGGGAACTCCTATAGTGAGTATCAATGGTTGCATTTACATGGATCACTGCTGAGTCAGGCACCATTTTTGACTCGGCAGTGATCCATGTGAATACAGCCATTGATACTCACCATAGAGGTTCCTGAGGAAGGAGAAGTTTCTGGGAGCTCTGTTGAACCCTTTTGATTTGGATTTTCCACTTGAGATAAGTGCTCATGCTGTTGTGAAGATTGTTTTTTTTTTTTTTTTTTAAATATTGTTTATTAACACAACTTCATACAATACAAGATATTATGACCACAAAATTGAAAAAACCATTTCACAAAGAAATTAACTAACAAAAAAGAGTATCAAATCTGCTCAAACATATGCTGAACCTATGATTTTCGTTTTTCTCCCCCCCTCCCCTCCCTCTTTGCTTCCAAACAAACTCTCCAACTGATACCCCTCCCCCACCCTCCCCTAACAATTCAAGATCCTGCTTTTTGCTGTGGGAGTAAGTGAGTCCCAGAACGGCGACCAAACCTTACAAAACAAATCTCCCCTTGCAGAGGCCAGGTCGCGGATCTTCTGTTTCTCCACTGAGCAGCACTGCATCATGGCGCTACGCCAGTGCGAAGTGCACTGTTGTGAAGATTGTATTCAATGTATAGACAGCATATTGTTTCGAGCTATCTGTTAGCTATCATGTTAGCTTAGAACAATATGGTATCCAATCTGGCAACTTGATTATTTACTTATTTAAGTATTTAATATACCCTCTAGACTTGATTCGATACATACCAAGATTATCTTGATTATCAGGAACTGGTTGACGGACAGACGCCAGAGGGTGGTGGTTAATAGAATTCGCTCGGAGGAGGGAAAGGTGAGTAGTGGAGTGCCTCAAGGATTGGTGCTGGGGCCGATTCTGTTCAATATATTTGTGAGTGACATTGCCGAAGAGTTAGAAGGTAAAGTTTGCCTATTTACAGATGATACTGAGATCTGTAACAGAGTGGACACCCGGGAGGGAGTGGAAAACATGAAAAAGGATCTGAGGAAGCTAGAAGAATGGTCTAAGGTTTGGCAATTAAAATTCAATGCGAAGAAATGCAAAGCGATGCACTTAGGGAATAGAAATCCACGGGAGACATATGTGTTAAGCGGTGAGAGTCTGATAGCTACGGATGGGGAGAGGGATCTTGGGGTGATAGTATCTGAGGATTTGAAAGTGACGAAACAGTGTGACAAGGCGGTGGCTGTAGCTAGAAGGTTGTTAGGCTGTATAGAGAGAGGTGTGACAAGCAGAAGAAAGGGGGTGTTGATGCCCCTGTATAAGTCGTTGGTGAGGCCCCACCTGTAGTATTGTGTTCAGTTTTAGAGGCGCTGTATCTTGCTAAAGATGTAAAAAGAATTGAAGCGGTGCAAAGAAAAGCTACGAGAATGGTATGGGATTTGTGTTACAAGACGTATGAGGAGAGACTTGCTGACCTAAACGTATACTCTGGAGGAAAGGAGAAACAGGGGTGATATGATACAGACGTTCAAATATTTGAAAGGTATTAATCCGCAAACGAACCTTTTCCGGAGATGGGACATGAAATGAGATTGAAGGGGGGCAGGAAGTATTTTTTCACGGAGAGAGTGGTGGATGCTTGGAATGCCCTTCCACGGGAGATGGTGGAAAAGAAAACGGTAATGGAATTCAAACATGCATGGGATAAACATAAAGGAATCCTGTTCGGAAGGAATGGATCCTCAAGAGCTTAGCCGAGATTGGGTGGCAGAGCCGGTGGTGGGAGGCAGGGCTGGTGGTTGGGAGGTGGGGATATTGCTGGGCAGACTTATACGGTCTGTGCCCTGAAGAGGACAGGTACAAATCAAGGGTATACACAAAAAGTAGCACATAATGAGTTTATCTTGTTGGGCAGACTGGATGGATTTGAAGGTTTTTTTTCTGTCGTCATCTACTACGTTACTATGTATTTAACCAAGTGTTTTCGAGGTCACTATTATTATTTGCTATTCACTTTCAATTTGTATATACCAAAGGCCGAGCCTGATGATAGTGTATGTTATAAAAGCTGTGAGGGGCCAAGTTACGTAGCTTTGTGTGGGAGTTGTATCAACCACTGTCTCAGTATTTGTATCATTGCACTGAGGACTCAACCAATATTATTAAAAAAAAAACTTCCCTGCTATTTATTAGGAGTAATCTGACAAGAGCAATCTTGATGACTTCGGAATAGATTTTTTTTCATATCTTAGTATTGTGTGTTTTACCTTCCTACTGGGTTCTTTATATTTTTTAATATTCCATCATAATACATCAACAGCCATGAGGTTATTACTTTTGATTTATTTATTTATTTTGCTGCATTTATGTCCCACATTTTCCCACCTATTTGCAGGCTCAATGTGGCTTACAATATTATACAACAACTATCACATTGATGGAATAAGAAAATCAGAATATAGATAGCAGATAAGGTGCATAAAAATCATGGCAACTATATTAACGGAGTAAGAATTTCAGCATTATTGCTGTTAAGGTGCATAAGAAAATTATGTAGGTGACGTCACGAAACGGCATGGCTGCATGCTAGCTGAGCTCCGTATAACCCGCGGAGATCTACAAGCTAAAAAGCCTGTTTCAAGCGGCGAAATTATTGCAAAACGCGAGCAGAGGAGAGCGCAACACAGCGGGATTAAACTCCCGATGCAGACGGAGACGGAGAGAGTGAATTTCTCCCGCTTCGCATTTACATCGTTGGCGCGCGGAGAAAATAAAATGGCGGCTGCAACATTGAACCGCCCGGAACGGGCGATCGCGGCAGCGGAACTTGTAGAATCAGCACCCTCAGGGGAAACACACACCAATAAAGACCAGGAGGAGCCCGAGGAAGAAATGGGTCCGGAGTGGCAGAAATGGCTGCAGGAGATTCGGGCAGACCTGAAGGCAATGCGAAGTGAGCTGGTGACTATGGGGGCAGATCTCAAAGGTGAAATAAGAGAGCTAGGTTCTCGCCTGGAGGAGGCAGAAAATCGGCTTGATGCCCAGTCAGACGCACTCGAGACCTTAGATCAGCGAACCACGGAAAGCCAGCTAGCCCATCAGCAGGTCCTCGACAAGTTAGAGGATCTGGAGAACCGTAGTCGCAGATGCAATTTGCGGTTTCGTGGTCTGCCGGAGTCCCCTGCCTACATTGACTGTGAGGATACTATACAAAGGCTGACAAGTGATCTGCTAACAGCTGGAGGTACAGCAATAGAACCAACCGCGATCCTCATTGAGAGAGCTCACCGGGCATTCAGCTCTCCACGAGCCAATCTGCCTAAGGACATAATAGTGTGCTTTAGAGACTTTAAGATGAAGGAGCAGGTGGCAAAAGCGGCACGACAGACCCCAAATTTTAAGTGGGATACATACACAGTGGAAGTGTATCAAGATCTGGCAGCCACTACATTGAAGCGCAGAGCGGAACTCAAACCAGTCACTAGAAGACTTCAAGAACTGGGGATCCGGTACAAGTGGAGGCATCCATTTGCGCTAGTATTTTATAAAGAGGGTAAAATGCAGCACATAAGAACACTTGCAGAGGCGAAAGAAGTGCTACCAGAGGAAGTCGAGATGGAGACATCAACTCCGACGACAGCAGCAAAGAGAGGCCCAACCCGGGTGATACCGCCTAAATGGCAACGAGTAGGCAATGGTCAGCGATGCCTAAAACGCCAACAGTCGGCAACAAAAGTGACCTGAATGAGAAGCACTTCAATGGGAAGCCTCGGTTAAGGAGCAACTGTTGAATCAGCAAAAAGACAGAAGTTGATTGAACGTGCGCTCAGTGGCAATGCTGCAAAACAAAAAGTTGGACCTTAGGAAGTGATTGGGTGATGTATTTTGTTTTGTTAATACTATGCAAACACCTGTTATGTTGTTCTGTTGTCACTTAATTTTATAGAAAGGTTAAAATTGCAAAGAGACAAGGCTTAACTCAAAGATGCAGGAGCCTCCGCGGAAATATGGACTGAACAGCGTACACTTCCTTCTAGAATGCCCTTAGTGATATACAGGGGCAGCTTTCTAATGAGGGGAGGGGGGAGGGGGGAGGGAGGGAAACCCTGGGATAGGGACAAGAAAGAGGCCTATCAGGATGGTAAGGGGAGGGCTCAGCAGAGGAAACCAATAGGAAATAGGCAAAGAAGCATAATGACTCAGAAATTAGCAGGCAATAGAGCAACTTATTATGACATCTCATGGCAGATATTAACCTACTACTGATTAATGCCAGAGGGTTGAATATCCCGAGAAAGCGACAACTCCTGTTTAGAGAAATGCTCCGTTTGCGAGCAGATGTGGTTCTAGTGCAGGAGACACACTTACTATCCAGACATGAATATTTGTGCTATCATAAGAAATATCCCCATATATATTTTGCGTCCAATAGCGACAACACAAAGAGTAAAGGGGTAATGATGGCATTTGTGGGTGATAAACCCTGGAACATACTTAAAGTGACCAGAGACAAGGGGGGAAGATACCTCCTGGTAGTGTTGTCGCTATTAGGACAGATCTTTACTATAGTAAACGTGTATGGGCCGAATGCACAGCAAGAAGGTTTTTTCTCAGAGTTAGACCAACTGCTCCAGAAACATGTAGAGGGCTCCCTATTGGTGGGGGGGGATTTTAACCTTACCATGCAGGCTCATCTAGACAACTCCTCGAGTAGCATACAATATGGCCGAAGAGATAGAGCAAAATTGCACGAATTTGTGAATCATTGGCACCTAATAGACCTGTGGCGGCAAGTACACCCAAGAAAGCGTAGCTATACCTACTACTCTGCAGTACACAAGTCATCCTCTAGGATTGACTACTGGCTAGGAGAAGCAGCGATAGCAGGATTGGCAGGGACACAGCAGATTTTACCTAGAACCTGGTCAGACCACTCTCCGGTTCTGATGCAGCTGACATTACCCAATACGCGAGGGAGACAGAAAAGCTGGCGCCTGGATGATGCTCTTTTGCAGGATCCGGCTAATCTAGTTAGCATTGAAACCAATATTAAAGAATATATCCAATTTAATGATAATGGGACAGTTTCACCGATAATAGTCTGGGAGGGATTTAAAGCAGTCATGCGGGGTCACCTCATAGCGCTGAAGGCACACACTAGGAAACAGCGGATGTTAAAAGAGGCGACTCTCCGGAAACAACTAGAACAGGAAGAAGCCAGGCTTCATAGTGGTGGATCGGAACATAAGCAGGCGAGCTTAGATAGAGCTCGCCGGCTGCGGGATCAAATCTGTGATTTGGAGCTAGCGGATATCTCCGAGAGTCTTCAGAAGGCTCAACAGACTCACTACGAATTTGGCAATAAGGCTAGCCGTCTTCTGGCCTACAGGCTAAAACAGCAAGCGAACCGCAACATCATTGCGAGCCTAAGGGATGAGGGAGGGGACACCCACACAGACTCTGATTATATAGAGTTAGCATTCAAAGATTTTTATGAGAAGTTATACACCAGAGGCGAGGAGACAGATCACATAGAGATAACAGATTACTTAGAAGGGTTAGAGCTTCCAAGACTGACATCTAGTGCCACTCAGATGCTAGCGCACCCCATTGAAATGGAAGAGGTTATTCACGCTATTAAGGAGCTCCCGGCAGGTAAGGCTCCGGGACCCGATGGCTTCACTGGCAAATTCTATAAAACATTTGGGAAGCTTCTGGCCCCATTGCTATTGCAAGTGTTTAATTCCCTAGAGGACAGTCCGGGGCTCCCCCCAACCTGGAATTTGGCTAATATTACGGTCATCCACAAGCCAGGGAAGGACCCACAGCTCTGTGGATCTTATAGGCCTATCTCACTGTTAGGGATAGACTATAAGATCTTCACAAAGATTTTGGCAACACGACTGCAAAAATATCTACCCTTTCTAGTTCATGAGGATCAGGCAGGCTTCGTGCATGGGAGACAGACATTCGATAATATACGTAGAGCACTACATTTGGTATACCATGCACAGGATACGCGGTCTCCATTATGCATTCTGTCACTAGATGCCGAAAAGGCGTTTGACAGAGTGAGCTGGTCCTTCTTGTTTGGAGTGCTAGATAAAATGGGATTCACTGGGCGTTTCCTCCACTGGCTTCGTCTAATCTATAAAACCCCTCAGGCCTCCATTAGAATAAATGGCAGACTGACAGAGCCCTTCAATTTATATAGAGGAACAAGGCAGGGATGTGCAATGTCCCCCCTGCTTTTTGCCATTGTAATGGAGCCGTTGGCGGTTAGGCTTAGGGCACATCCAGAAGTAAAGGGGCCACGATTGGGTAGAATCGAAACGCGGACGCTTCTCTTTGCAGATGACGTCTTGCTGATGCTAAAAGATCCTGAGACCTCCTTTCCGAAAATACTAGAGATGCTAAATGCATACGGGAAAGTCTCGGGGTTTAAGATTAATCTAGACAAATCTGAAGTGCTTGACATAAATATTCCCATTGAACAAAAATCCCGTCTACAGCAGGCAACTCCGTTCCGATGGGCATCGCGATACATTCGATACCTGGGGGTTAATATTCCCAGAGATATCAAGGAGTTATACCAGGTTAATTTCCCCGAGATAGCGAAGCGTTTGCTGCAAGACTTGCAAAGATGGGGGGGTCTACAGTTGTCCTGGGTTGGGAGGATAAGTGCAGTAAAAATGGTAGTACTCCCAAGGATACTGTATCTTTTTATGGCATTACCAATTTCCATCCCAGATAGCTTCTTACGAGGCCTCCAGAGGGACATCTTCTCCTTTATCTGGAAAAAAAGACCACCGCGAGTTAGAAGAGAAGTTATGTACCAACCAAGGCAGCAGGGAGGGATGGGGGTCCCCTCTATTACCCTATATTACCAGGCGGCACATCTTAGAACAATAGCGGCTTGGTTCACAGACACAGAAAAATTGAGTGTCAGGATGGAGCAGGGCTGGGTGGGCCCCTTCCCGCTTAGGGCTATTCCATGGCTAGCTAAACAGGAGTTAGATGAACTCATCAAGGGATGTCCGCCGCTGATGCAGTGGCCCTTGCACACCTGGAGTGGGGTGCGAGAACAGTTTTTTCCAGGACGTAAGTTTTTTCGGCACATGTACCTTACATTTGCTCCACACTTTACACCAGGAAGGCATACCACGGCCTACTGTGGCTGGGAAGATATGGGTCTGTGTACGTTGGGCCAAATGTGGGAAGAGAATACGACAATAGCGTTTGAAGAGCTCTGCAGGGAACATGGTTTATCCTCCTTACAGGCTTTCCAATATTACCAAGTACAGGACTTTATAAAGCGAAGGGCAAGAGATGAGCTTAACTTATCAGAAACTAAGATAGAAATGTGTATGATGAGAGGGGGAGGTAAGGGGAGCATATCAAGACTCTATGAAGCATTGCTTCTATACTCCAACCCCGTAGAACATTATTTAGCTATATGGAATGAAGCCTTGAAGGAAACATATACTTTTCAACAATGGAAATTAGCATTTAAATCTCTGCTTAAGGTCTCGATTTCTAGTTCTATGATTGAGAATGGACATAAGATATTATACTGCTGGTACTATACCCCGCATCGCATTGCAAAGATGTTTAGAGGATGCTCAGCTACATGCTGGCGACAGTGCGATGGAATAGGGGACATGTTCCACATCTGGTGGGCCTGCACACACGCTCAGACATACTGGACAATGCTTCTGAAATTTCTGACTGAGGTCACTGGGATAACCTACCCAATGAAGATGGATTACTGTTTGCTACATTTTAAACCCGAAGGAGTTCCAAATCCAATACATCAGTTTGCTGGACAACTGTTTGTGGCAGGCAAGCTGGTATTAGCAGCGGCTTGGAAACAACCATCACTGCCGGGCCTTCATAAAGTCCTGCAAAAATTAGACTACATTTGCCTTATGTCCAAACTCACAGCATTACGGAATGGACATTTAATACAACATCAAAAGACTTGGCAGCTTTATGAACAGTGGTTGTCCTCCCGAGACACTAAGAGACAGTAAATGTTAGGCACGAATGAGTAGATCGAGCGGGGGGGGGGGGGGGGGGGGGGGGGGGAGGAGAGGAAGGGAAAGGGTGGGAGGGGCTCTGAGAAATTGAATGAGTGGAATTAGAAATGGGAAACAGTCCAGGCAAGGTGTCAAGCAATATGGTTGTATTAAAATTATTCTCTGTTTTGATATGTTTATACATGAAAATAATAAAATAAATGGTAAAAAAAAAAAAAAAAAAAAAAAAAGAAAATTATGTATAGTAAGAAGTGGGTAAATAGATAAAACATAACATGATATCAGGACAAGATATAATGTTCGGTAATTAAGGTGAAAATTAAAATAAATTAGAAAAGGTACATTATAATCGTAACTGGTGAATTTTAGATGTCAGTTTCTCTTTCTGTTTGGGGGTTCTCTGTGTTTAACCCGTGCATTTTTGAATTTCATCACTATTTTTGTCCCTATCGCCTCCACCGGGATGATATTCCAGGTATCCAACACTCTCTCTATGGAAAAATATTTCATCATGCTACTTCAGTATCACCTGCAACCTCAAGTCTTGTCCTTTAGTTCTGCTTGCCTCTCTCTAGAAAAGATTGTATTTAAACCCCTTCTAGGTCTTCTTGTCTGTTCTCATATGTCTTTTGACACAAACCCATATCATTTTTGTTGCCTTCCTCTGAAACTGCTTCAAGTCTTCTTGTGTCCTTAGCAAGATGTGGCCTCCAAAACTGAACATGCTACTCTGTTTGTGGCCTCACCAGCACATTGTTACAGGGGCATTAACACCACCTTCCTTCTGCTGGTTATGCCTCTTTCTGTGTAGCCTTTTGGCTGTGGCCACCGCCTTGGCACATTGTTTTGCCATCTTGAGATACTTAGACACTAAACCCCCAAGGTTCCTTTCCTGTATTTCAGCCTTTTATTCCCTATCACATATAGCTCCGTTGGATTTCTAATCTCCAAGTGCACTTCTTTTAATTAAATTCTAACTGCTGAACATTAGACCATTCTTCTAATTTTTGTAGATCACTTGTCATGTTGTCCTCTCCCTCCAGGTGTCCACTGTGTTGCAAATCTTTGTGACATCTGCAGAAGGGAAAATTTTTCCCTCTAACCCTTGGACAGTGCTGTTCACAAATATATTGAATGCAATTGGCTCCAGTACCAATCTCTGAGGCACTCCACTACTCACCTTTTTTTTTCCTTTGAACAAATTCCATTTACCACTACTATCCAATTTGGGTCCTAACTTCAGTCCACTGAGTTTATTAATGAGCCTCCTATGAGGATCTATGTCAAAGGCTTTCTCCGAGGACAAGCAGGCTGCTTGTTCTCACTGATGGGTGATGTCCACGGCAGCCCCGAGGATCGGAAATCTTCCTAGCAACAAAAGTTTGCTAGAGCCTTCGAGCGCGCGCACTGCGCATGCGCGACCATCAGCTTCCCGCCCGTCGCTCGAGAGCCCCGTAGTTTTTCTATTTCCACGGTAGGGAGTGGTTGTTTCCATCTCTCTCTGTGCCCCTGAGAGAAAGCCTTCATGTTTTTTTCGCGAGTTTTCGCTGTTTTTTTTCTTTATTTCTTACGGTTTTAGCGTTAGCCCTGCTTAAGTTTCATTTCGTTGCCATCCATCCGCGTTTCTCCCTTTTGTGCCCTTTTTTCTTGGCACCATCGAGAACTTTGACTTCGCCGCCACTATTTTTCCGTCCATGACATCGAGATTCCCAGCGGCTTCAAGAAGTACGGTCGGTGCAGCCGGGCAGTCTCAGGTACCGATCCCCATTCGTGGTGTATCCAGTGCCTTGGGCCCGACCATCGCCCAGATACGTGTAAGTTGTGTCTTAGCCTAAATCCAAGTAGACTACATCTATTATGTGTCCTTGATCCATTTCTCTGGTCACCCAGTCAAAGAAATCAATCAGATTCGTTTGCCATGATTTTTTTGGGGTAAATCTATATTGCCTCAGATCTTGTCACTCATTGAATTCCAGGAAGCAGCACCTCCATTAGTTTTCAACCACTACTTCTTCTCCATCACCATTTTTGTGATGAGGGACCACATCTGCTTTTCTCCAGTCCCACGGATCCTCTCTTATCTTCAAGGATTTATTATCTTTAATGACCTCTCAGAACCTCTCTGAACTCTTTCAGTATCCTGAAATGGACGTCAACCAGCCCACACATTTCACAGTTTATTTTCAAATTAGTCATTCCGCTGCTATGATGTTATACCTCTTATTTTTTGTTTAATCCTTGTTGTACTCTGCTTTAAAGTTTGATGTAAGCCACATTGAACCCAAACTTGTTTGGATAATGTGGGGTATAAATGCTATTGATTAATTAAGTTTTTCATAAACACTTTCTTCTGTGAAATGTGCAATATCTGTTCCATTCCCATATGTACCTTTGTCAGCTGACTGAGGTTCTTCTCCAGGATTTCTTTCTGCGAACGTAAAACAGAAGTATTGTTTAGCATGTCACTTCACTGGCTTCTGATCAGGTACCGCATACAGTTCAAGCTTCTCCTACTAACCTACAAATGCACTCGATCTGCAGCCCCTCCTTACCTCTCTACCCTCATCTCCCCTTACGTCCCTACCCGTAACCTCCGCTCTCAAGACAAATCCCTCCTTTCAGTACCCTTCTCCACCACCGCCAACTCTAGGCTCCGCCCTTTCTGCCTCGCCTCACCCCATGCTTGGAATAAACTCCCTGAGCCCATACGCCAGGCCCCCTCCCTGTCCATCTTCAGATCCTTGCTCAAAGCCCACCTCTTCAATGTCGCCTTCGGCACCTAACCACTACACCTCTATTCAGGAAATCTTGACTGTCCTAACTTGACATTTCGTCCTTTAGATTGTAAGCTCCTTCGAGCAGGGACTGTCCTTCTTTGTAAAATTGTACAGCGCTGCGTAACCCTGGTAGCGCTCTAGAAATGTTAAGTAGTAGTAGTAGTAGCATGTCCTCTTTTTCCTCGTCACATTGTAAGTAGTATACTATGCTATACTTTGTATTGTTATTTGAATATTTTTACTGCTGTAATTGTCTACTTCTTATGTTTGATTTATTCTTACTGTACACCACCTTGAGTGAATTCTTTCAAAAAGGTAGTAAATAAGTAAATAAATCCTAATAAATAAATATAATGGTTCTCAGCATTATTCAGCCTAACAATTCCATTGTTGTCTTCCTCCGTTCACTAATATATCTCAGAAAGGCCTTGTCTTGTCATCTCTCTCTACATCTGTAGCCATTTTTAATTCTGCCTGTGCTTTTTTCTATCTTTGCTTCTTTGAGTTTTATCTGGTATTTGTTTCTGTGTTCCTCTTTTTGCATTCTCCTGTATTTAAATAGTAACATAGTAAGTGACAGCAGATAAAGACCTAAGTAGTCCATCCAGTCTGCCCACCAATCTCATTCATTCTCAGTTCTAGATTGTCAACAGTGAATGTGATATTATATACTTGATCATGGTATTTCTTTGTTGTTTCTGGGACATAGTAGAAGTCCGCCTGGCTCTGTCCTTATAACATATAGTAACATAGTAATTGACGGCAGAAAAAGACCTGCACGGTCCATCTAGTCTGCCCAACAATTTAAACTCATATTCCAACTACTGGAGTTGCCGTCAAAGCCTATCCGAATCTATCTTGTCGTTTGTAGGACACAGACCGTAAAAGTCTGCCCAGCACTGTCCTCATGTTCCAAATTACTGAAGTTTCCATCAAAGCTCTCTACAGCCCATCCTAAACCGGATTGCTATACTTGGAACTGAAACAGTGCAAGCAAACCCAGCACCGACCTTAGTTGATACAGCCAGAGTTTCCATCTAAGCACCAGTTGACATACAAATAAGTATGCAACCCTTTAAGTTTTTTTATTTTTGTATACCATTCATTTTCTTATTACAGATCCTCTGTGTTCATCCCACGCCATTTTGAATTCCACCACATTTTTTTTCTCCACCCCCTCTCTCGGGAGAGCGTTCCAGGCATCAACCACCTTCTCAATGAAAAAGAATTTTCCGACATTACTCCTGAGTCTACCACTGTGCAACCTCAATTCGTGTCCTCTAGTTTCTCCTTTTTCCCTTCTCTGGAAAATATTTGTTTCTATATTAATACCTTTCAAGTATTTAAATGTCTGTATCATATCTCTCCTGTCCCTTCTCTCCTCTAGGGTATACATATTCAGGTCTTCTAGTCTCTTCTCATATGTCTTTTGACACAATCCCCATATCATTTTTGTCGCCTTCCTCTGGACCGCTTCAAGTCTTCTTACATCTTTAGCAAGAGACGGCCTTCAAAACCGAACGCATTATTCCAGGTGGAGTATTTGCTTCCTCTTTTGCCTTTAGTTTTTCAGCCACTTATTTGGAGAGCCATACCAGTTTCCTTTTTCTTTTACTTTGCTTACATAAAGATCTGCTGCTATTTTTATAACTCCTTTCAGCTTGAACCACTGACTTTCCACTTTTCGTCCTCCTATCAGCTCTTTCTTCAGGTAATCCCCTATTTTACTAAAGTCGGCTTGTTTGAAATCCAGGACTTTTAAGTTTTGCGTCCCTGTACTGGTTGTTGTGTTAAATCATGCTGTGTACACACTCCACTGAGCTTATGTTAATACTAAGTGTATTTCCAGTTCTTCAGAAAACTCACAGATTCAGGTGAATTCATCAAGACTTGGAAACCTGACGTAGGTTTCTTCTCCAAACAAATCTTTCGAAAATTCCCGCTTTCAGCCACTCGCAGCTGCTGCAAGCTCCACTCCATCTTTTATAGCTCCAGGCAGAATTAAAAATGGCTAGAGATGTAGAGAGAGATGACAAGACCTTTTTGAGATTAGAGCAGTGATACTCAACCTAGCACAGACTCATTCAGTCTAGTATCATCATTCAGTATATCCACAAAAATATTCATGAGAGAGATTTGCATGCACTGCCTGCGTTGTATTCACATTTATCTCAAGCGTATTCATGGTGCATATCTTTAAAATTAGACTGGCTGGTTGTGTCCACAGGATTGGGTTTAGAACACCTTGATTAGAGGGATCCCAAAAACGTGCGCTTTTGAGATTTATTCTTTATACCTGACCCTCAGACACCTCCTACTGTGTAATATGTCTTACAGCTAACTTCTTCTTTCTAAACTCTCATTGCTAAGTATGTCATGAGACACTACTAGAATACTCTTAGACTGCTAACACAAGGATACTTTTGGGCTCATTTTTGAAAGAGAAGGACATCCATCTTTCGAGATAAATCGGAAGATGGACGCCCTTCTCCCAGGGACGTCCAAATCGGTATAATCAAAACCCGATTTAGGACGTCTCCAACTGCACTCTGTCGCAAGGACAGTCAAAGTTCAAGGGGGTGTGTCGGAGACCTAGCAAAGGCGGGACTTGGGCGTGCCTAACACTTAGACGTCCTTGACCCATAATCGAAAAAAACAAGGACGTCCCTGACAAACACTTGGACGTTTTCACCCAGACCTGTTTTTCTTACGACTAAGGCACAAAAAGATGCCCAGAATGACCAGATGGCCACCGGAGAGAATCAGGGAAGACCTCTCGTTACTCCCCCAGTGATCACTAACCCCCTCCCACCCTCAAAAAACATCTTTAAAAATATTTTGTGCCAGCCTCTGTGCCAGCCTCAGATGTCATACTCAGGTCCATGACAACGCATGCAGGTCCCAGGAGCAGTTTTAGTGCACTTCAGACAGGCGGACCCAGGCCCATACCCCCCCCCCCCTCCCACCTGTTACATTTGTGGAGGAAACAGCAAACCCTCCAAAACCCACCACAAACCCACTGTACCCACATCTAGGTGCCCCCCTTCACCTGGTTGGTGTTCTGGCATGTCAGGGGGACCAGTGCACTACAAATGCTGGCTCCTCCTATACCCAAATGGCTTGCATTAGGACATTTTTGACATGGACATCTTTGGTTTCAAAAATAGTCGAAAGTCAGAAATGTCCATGTCTAGGGATGACCAAATCTAGGGACGTCCAAATTTAAGGATTTGGACGTCTCTGACGGTATTTTCGAAACGGACATCCATCTTGTTTCGAAAATATGGGTTTCCCCGCCCCTGGATTTCGTCGTTTTATAGGACGTCTAAATCGCAACTTGGACGTCCATTACGTCCCTTTCGAAAATGCCCCTTTTTGTATCGCAGTGCATCGTTTGGGCTGCTGCCTCCCTCCCCCCCCCCCCCCCCCCCCCCCCGAATATTCAGTCTCCTTTGGTTTTTCCTTTATACAGTGTCACACAAGGGTTCTATCCTGCTGTTTATTTATAAACCATTAAAAGACAAGTGTCAGGGTAGTGTCATCTCTCTGGGAAACTGTTCATTCCCTTTCATTTATCCCTTTCCCATCCTTCCCCCTGCTTAGCACAGTCTTGAGTTCCTGACCTTTCTCCGTACGGCTAACGTTTTTCTATAATAAGGATATATTTTTAAATTTGCATCCTTCCTCCTTACCTCTTTTTTCCATAGTGACACTTTGTGTGATTGACTTCATCATATATGTAGACTATTAGAGGTATACATTGTCTGGACGTTTGCTGATAGGGTTTAGGAACATAAGAATTGATATACTTGGTCAGATCTAAGGGTCTGTTGCCCAGCATCCTGTTTCCAGTAGTGATCCATCCAGGTCACAAGTACCTGACAAAATCCACGAAAAAGTAGCAAGAATTCATACTAGTTACCTCCATGGTTTATGGACTTAACGCCAGGAATTTGTCCAAACCTTTTTTAAATCCAGCTACACCGAACTGCTTTTACCGCATACTTCAGCAATGGAGTTTAGAGCTTAACTTTGCATTGAGTAAAAAAATATATATATTTTCTCCAATTTGTTTTAAATCTGTACTTAGTAGCTTCATGGCGTGTCCCTTAGACTTTGTATTTATTGAAAGAGTAAACAGTTGATTCATGTTTACCCTTTCCATGTTACTCGGCATCTTATAGACCTCTATCATTTTCAAGCTCTCTTATCAAGATTGTAGTTTTCTTTTTCTGAATGTTTATGTTGATTGATAACTGCTTTGATTGGTTTTATTGAAAAGCAATATATTAAATACCCATCATATCTCCTCTCAGCCATTTTCTCACCAAGCTGATGAGTCCCAACCTCTCTAACCTTTCCTCATAAGAGAGTTGCTCCATCTCCTTAATCATTTTACTCACCCTTCTCTGAACTTTCTCTGATTTCTCTATCTTCTTTGAAATGTGATGACCAGAATTGCACACAATACTCAAGATGCATTTGGACCATCCAGTGATACAAAGATATTATGATATTTTTTGTTTCATTTTCTATTCCTTTCCTAATAATTCCTAACATTCTGCTGGTTCGGGGAGGAGGGGGATCAGAGGGACTAGGGGGATTTTAAAGTTGTGCGGGTGCCAGCCCGATGTTCATTGCTGGCACCAGCCAGGGGCATATCTGCGTGGGGCCACAGAGGCCTGGGCCCCCGCAGATTTCGCCCTGGCCCCCCTCCCACCGCCAGCCCTCCCCCGCTGCCGTTTCTTACTTTTGCGCGAGGTCCACTTCCTCCTGGGCCTTTAAAAATATTTCGTCAACTGGCGGGGGACCCCAACCCCCGCCAGCCTACCCGAGGTGACATCTTTCAAGTTCTTCGTCCGCCGTGGCCGACGTACTGGAGTTGAGCGGCTGAATCCAGTTCGGAGTCTGACGTCGTGCGACGTTCGAACATCATGCGACGTCAGACTCCGAACTGGATTCAGCCACTCAACTCCAGCACGTCGGCCACGGCGGACGAAGAACTTGAAACTTTCAAGTTGAAAGACGTCACCTCGGGTTGGCTGGTGGGGGTTGGGGTCCCCCGCCAGCTGAAGAAATATTTTTAAAGGCCCAGGAGGAAGCGGACCTCGGCGCAAAAGTAAGAAACAGCAGCGGGGGAGGGCTGGCGGTGGAAGGGGGGGTGGAGAGAGTCATTGGTGGGGGGGGGGGTCCGGTAATGGCGGCGGTGGGGGGCTAAAATGTGCCCCCTCCCTCTGGCTCTGGCCCCCGCATGACTAAGGAGCCAAATTTGGGATAATTTTTGAGCTGTCCCTGTTTTGGCTGCTTGGCTGTATGGGTCCTGGGGCTGAATATTGCCAGCACCCACATAACTGCCAGTTCCTCCCCAATGCCACATCATGTGAAAATTTGCAAGAGGTTCAAAATGATACATTTAGGAAAGAGGAGTCCAAACTATAGCTAAGTGGTGCAAGGTTCCACGTTAGGAGTCACTGTCCAGGAAAAGAATCTATGTGTTGTTAATGCATTGAAACCCTCTGCTCAGTGTGCAGTGACATGTAAGAAAGCAAACAGAATGTTAGGAATTACTAGGAAAGGAATGGAAATCAAAAATGAGAATGTTAAAATGCCTTTGAATCAATCCATGGTGCAACCGCAGCTCAAATACTTTGTACAATGCTGGTCACCGCATCTCAAAAAAGATATAGTAAATTAAAAAAAGGTACAGAGATGGGCCACAAAAATGTTAAAGGGGTTGGCACAACTTCCGTATGAGGAAAGGCTAAAGTGGTTAGGGCTCTTCGGTTTGGAGATGAGACGGCTGAGGGGAGATATGATAGAGGTCTATAAAATACTGAGTGGAATGAAACGAGTAGACTTGTATTGCTTGTTTACTCTTTCCAAAAATACTAGGACTAGAGTGGCATGCAATGAAGCTGCTAAGTAGTAAATTTAAAACAAACCAGAGAAAATATTTCTTCACTCAACATGTAATTAAACTCTGGACTTTGTTGCCAGAGAATGTGGTAAAAGCAGTTAACTTAGCAGGGTTTAAAAAAAAGGTTTGGCTAATTTCCTGAAAGAAAAGTCCATAAGCCATTATTAAGATGGACTTGGGAAAATCCACTGCTTATTTTTAAGATTAGCAGCATAAAATCTGTTTTACTGTTTTGGGATCTTGCCAGGCGTACGACTGGTAGCGCTATAGAAATGATTTATAGTAGTAGTAGTAGTGCTTGTGACCTGGATTGGCCACGTTTGCAAACAAGATACTGGGCTTGATGGACCTTTGGTCTTTCCCAGTATGGCAATGCAAAAAAGAAGAAAAAGTTTTGGAGGGGAGGAAGGGAGGGTATTGGTAACACTTCAGGCTGTGATCTGGAAATTAATAGGGTACTGGCTGATACTCAGACCAGTGCTCAGTTAGCTCTTCCAATAAAGTTAGGACAGACTCTTTTCTGCTCTAACTTTATGCAGTTGCTTAGCCAGTTAGCACACTGAAACCTGCTGCTAACTGACTTAGCTTCCACTCCACTCTAACTCTGCCCCCAGACTGCCCACAAATCAGCCAGTTTCGGCATGCGCGGTTAGAGGAGATATTCAGCTGCAGCTTCAGTATATGTACTTTTTCTTGCAAAGCTACGAATGAGATTGCTTCAATGGCATCTGAAATTCTGTTGAAATCAATATCTCCACCCTTTATCACGAAGAATTCCTATTCCATTACCTCTCATGCAATCTCTTCGCTGGTGGCAGAACGACCTCAATCTTTGAGAAGGATCTTCATTCCAAATTCTACAACCACAAATCATTCTGACTATGGATGCCTCTCCATGGGCTTGGGGAGCACATCATCTCCGGTTGGTTTTTCAAATAGTCTGCTTCAGTTATACCCTGCATTGGCATCAAAGACCACCAAATTGCCAACTGACAGTTTTGTACATCAGTTCTCAGCACAAGCAGATACTTGTAGAGGAAATCTACGCTCTTCTGCAGGCCAATGAGGTTGAACCCGTGCCACCAGGGCAAGAAGGGAAAGGATTCTATTCCAGGTACTTCTTGTTCCCAGAAAGATGGGGAGGATTTTGTCCCATCCTAGACCTAAGGACCATGAACAAATTCCTGGTCAAAGAAGTTCAGAATGATTTCCTCGGGTATCCTTCTCCCCGTGATTCAGGAAAACGAGTGGCTATACTCTCATGACTTGAAGGATGCCTATATCCACATGTCAATACTTCTTGATTTGTCCTTGCCAACTTCAGGGCATAGAACATATAAGTCTGCCTGGCATGATCCTTATTCTAAAACTTCTGAAGTTGTCATCGAAGCCCTTGGAAAGTTCCACTCCAACCCATCCAAATCTATTCAGCCACAATCAGGGCCCAGACTGTAGAAGTCTTCCCAGCGCTGGCTTTGTTCTCCAACTTCCAGCCATGATCAGGATGTCAGTTCCCAAGCTATTCACCAAGTGTCTAGCGATAGTAGTGGTGTATTTACGTGGACTGGGAGCATATGTGTTTCCCTGTCTGGACGATTGGCTGGTCAAGAGCACATAGCAGGAAGAGGTGTCAGACTCAATGTGCCTAACTATTTGGGTGTTGGAGCTCTTAGGGATTGTCATAAACTACTCCACTTTCTTCCGGTCCAGTGACTGGAATACATAGGAGCGCTGCTTGATACATTCCAGGCTCAAGTTTTTCTCCCAGCAGCGAGAGCAGACACCTTGATAGCACTAGCCTTTCAGGTCCACAGCAGCAAGCAGGTCACAGCTCAGAAAATGTCGAGATTAATGGGCCACATGACCTCAACATTGCATATCACTCTCGTGGCATGGCACCATTTGAGAGCGGCCCAGTGAACCCTAGCTTCCCAGTGGTCTCAGGCGGCTGGAAATCTAGTGGATGCAATCAAAATTCCTCCAGGATTGACTCGTGCCCTTCTCTGGTGGACAGTTTGATCGAACTTGATTGTGGGACTATCATTCCAAATTCCACCGCCTTAGAAGATGTTAACAATGGATGCATCCAGCTTACGATGAGAAGCTCATATAGATGGGCTTCTCACCCAGAGCTGGTCTGCTCAGGAAGTGGATCATATCAACCTCCTTAAGCTGAGAGCTATTTGGAATTGGTTAAAGGCTTTCAGAGATTCTGTTCTGTTCAAGGTATTTATAGCCTGCTAATATCAATAAAGAATCTAAGCAGGTTACATAAATTCAGAACATATACTGAAAAAGTAAGGAAAGCCTTACAGAATTATTCCTCCAGATACTTTCTAAAAAGAGAAGTTTTCAATCCTTTACAAAATTATAGATAACTAGAAAGTACACAAACTTGTGTAGGTATAGAAGTCCACAATTTACTAGCTTGAAAGGAAAAAGAGCCATCATGAATTTTCTTATAGCGAACGTTCTTAACAGATGGAAATCCCAACAATAGAGTAGAATAAAAACAGGAATTCCGTTGAAAAGCTGGATAAGCTATTAACTCGGAAGGAGGGAAGAACAGTTCCCCTGTAATATACTAAATAAGAGTACAGGCAATCTTAAAAACTATCCAAGCAGAGACTGGTAACCAGTGTAGCCTTCGGAGCATCGGTGTTACATGATCATAGTGTGAGCAGCCATAGATCAATTTTGCTGCAGTATTTTGTAGTAACTAACTTGCTAACTAATCTTAAGTTTTAATCCACCATATACAATAATCCAACTGAGGCAATACAATAGCCTGAATCAGCATACAAAAATATTCAGTTAAAAAATAAAAAAACAGATCTTATCACCCTTAGTTGTTGTAGTTTAAAAAATAACTTCTTACTCAAATAATTTATCTGCAAATCCTTCATCAATTGAGGATCCAGAATAATTCTCAAAACCTTAGAAGATTTTTAAAACTTTAACTGTTCTTCAGAGGCTATAGTCACACTGCTAGAAACTGAAGAGACATCATTGCAAAAATATAACAGTTTGTTCTTAGCTGCATTAAGTTTTAAAAGATGATGGTTAGCCCAAGAGTGAATCAAAGCAAAGCAGTCTAAATAGAAGTTTGTAATGTTGGAAAGTCTAATACTGCTGGAATAAAAACAAATATATCATCTGCATATGAACAACCACAGTGACCGGATACATCCAGAAACGAGCCCAAAGAACTAATGAACACATTAAACAGAATCGGAGACAATGGTGAACCCTGGGGACAGCAATGTCTGATCTCCAAGTAAATAAAAAAGTATTATTCTTCCTAACACAATACAGTCTGTTTCTTAGAAAACCATATATCCATTTATAAACAGCTCCAGATAACCCATGCTTTTTTCCTGTCTGTACAGCCAGGAGACAAAGATCAACCCCCCCAAAAAATAAAAAGCCTTTTACAACCAGACTTGAAGAAAAAATAAATATATACCACAGAACTAGAAAATGTTGGCATATTTAGACTGACTCTGGACTTCTACATGAAGGTAGCTCTGCCCTTATTATTCAATATCTCTCTTTTAAATGGTAGTAATAATATTGAGTGCATTTTTAAAATATACCACTGCATTCCACAAAACAAAAAGAGCAAGTTCCCACAAACCATCTTTCTCTTTCGATCTAGGCACAGGAAAAAAAAAGATTCTAAATGGTCCCAGGTTTCAACCTAATTCAAGTTTAATATGGGACATATAACAAATTACTACTCTACCTATGAAAAGTTATTCCATTATTATACTTCTTCCGTGTACATCTGTATACTGCACAAGCCAGCATGTTTGAAAATATAAGTAAGATCAAATAAAAATGCTACCAGCAATAAAGAATGACAACACGCATGCAGCACCTGATGTTTGTTTTGATTTGAGTGTATAGTATTGCGAGGGGGACGGCTGCACGTGCGGAGAAGCATAGACCAACCTCTGGGGCTTCAACTTTTTGACGTGCCGTCTCCTGTTCTCAATCTAACCTCTGGCTTCAACTTTTTGATGTGCCTTCCTCTGAACTTTGGACCTTCCCTGTAACGTGACCCACCCTTGCGGAAGCATGTGGGTGGGATGCGTCGTACAGGAAACTCAAAGCCCCAAGGCAGTCTGATTCAATGGAAGCAGTTCTATTATCGGGTCTGGCAGCAAGGAAAAAAAGTGAAAAGAACCGGGGGGGGGGGGGGGGGGGTGGAGAAGGACAAACGCTGGGACTGGAAAGGGGAGGGAGGAGGAAAGGGAGAGATATTGGATATCGGGTGCCTGCCCATGCCAAAGTGGCCTCCTCTCAATGCGTGAGAGGAGGGGGCTTTGGCATGTGAGCTGGAGTTAGGGGCCCAATGCACGCGACTTGGTATGTCTGTGTGCCGACTTAGACCCGACTGTTTATATAAACTGTGGGATTGCGGTTCACATAAACATTTGGGTCTAAGCTGGTGCAGGAGGAGGAAGTGACCTGCTGTGACCTCTTCTTGCTCCATGAGCTGTGCTGGAGGACTCAACAACCGGCTTGCAAACTTCATTAAAAACATTTTGTGAACCAATGCGAGCCAGCTCCAGCACACCACGGGTGGGTAACATTATTATCATCAACTTGTCTTGGTTTTATTAAAGAAATCTGAAACTGTTTTTTGTAATAGTATCCATGTTTGTTATAAAAGCTGAATTTGTTAGAGAAGACATAATGCTTTCTGAAATCTGTTTTTTTAGGCTTTGCTCGAAACCTTTCAGAAGGAAACAATGCTAATTACACAGAGTACGTTGCCACTAGGTGGTACCGCTCACCAGAACTGTTGCTTGGGTGAGTATCTTTTTAATATAGCAGAGATGATACCACTGCTCCCTGATGAGATGCATTTGGGATTCATGTGTTCTAATCATTATTCTGTAAATGGTACTCAAAGTTGGGCACTATTTATAGAATAGTATCAAACAGGATTTTCTTCACAGAAACTACATATCAGCAGAATGCTGCACCTCTATCACATATACACAGAACACGGATAGAGCCTCACCAAATATAAAAAAAAGTGACCATAAATTAATTTATGCTGCTGTTGCCATTATGGATACATAGTTTAATGCATCCCATCACATATCAAAAAATTTGGCCAGTGTCATCTCTAGACAGAAATATTTAGGGTGGCACCGGGGGGGGGGAGCAAGTCAAAGTGACATTTTCACACATCATACCCTTCTCCCCCACCCTCTTTTAAATTAGCATAGTAATTGATAGTATCATTCATAAAGCCTTCGGGATTTATATAAAGATTCTGACCAATCCTGTAGAGAATACAGAAAGTCCAATTCTATAGCACAAACTTCATATTCCCCAATAATGGAGCTATCCTTCTTAGAACATGCCATTTAAAAAAATTATTCAAGTTATGATTATCACCTCATGAACAGCACAAGCTCCTTCCACTGCCACACACTTTGTATAAAGCGGATGGGTTTTAGTTTGTGTGGTGACTCTATAGGATACGGAGACCTAGTCCCTTGCATTTTTATTTTGGGTGACAAGGGCCATCTTTGGCAGCTCTTCCCCAGATCCTGCTTTCAAACAGGCAGACACTTTGCAAAATAACATGAAACCCTGCAAAAAGACACTCAAAACCTATACAGGAAAAATTTGCCAAACCATAACAGCCCTGACCCACATATAAAAAGACAGTATTATAAATATTAAACTGGGCCCTAGAGCACCAGTAGACCTGCTATTGGGAAACTGGGACAAGCTGGACTGTTACCCAGTCTTACACAGACACTACATTTTAGCAGAATCCTTCCCAGACAGACATGCAGAATACAGACAGACCCTCGCCTGATGTAAAATAGGGGACCTCAAAAAACATACAGACAAAAACTGAAATGGGGATCCCTAAGTAAGTCAGTCTCTATAAGCAGTGAAATAATGGTAAAAAAGTATTAAATAAAAATATATATAAGTACATAAGTAATGCCATACTGGGAAAAGACCAAGGGTCCATCGAGCCCAGCATCCTGTCCACGACAGCGGCCAATCCAGGCCAAGGGCACCTGGCAAGCTTCCCAAACGTACAAACATTCTATACAATCAAGCCATTGTGACATCACTAATGAGGTTGGCTCTTATTGGTGGAATGAGCCACTATGACATCACAATAGGTTAAATCACTGCTCTATGTAATAAAAGTGAGCCAAGTAGAGGACATAAGTACATAAGTAATGCCACACTGGGAAAAGACCAAGGGTCCATCGAGCCCAGCATCCTGTCCACGACAGCGGCCAATCCAGGCCAAGGGCACCTGGCGAGCTACCCAAACGTACAAACATTCTATACATGTTATTCCTGGAATTTTGGAGTTTTCCAAGTCCGTTTAGTATGTTTTTTCTTTTTTTTTACCTTTGTTGACTGAACACTAATACAATAAAACTATATCTCTATATATAAAACGCACCTCCAACATTCTAATGAAGCCTCCATAAGTCCCAACATTCTAAATCTGTGGTGGTGTAGATCAGTTTGCCCATGAGTATTTGCCCTGCCCTCGCGTCCTGCAGGCATGCAGGCAGACAGGCGGCCAGCCTGAACGTCTGAGGGAGACAGCCAGCCACCCAACCAACCAGCCAGCCAGCCAAAACACTCTCACACAGACAGCCTCACTCTATGTCACACACACACTCGCACATTCACTCTGTCTCTCTCTTTCACACACAAACTCTCAAACATACACACTATGATGAAAACCTTGCTAGCGCCCGTTTCATTGGTCTCAGAAACGGGCCTTTTTTTACTAGTAAATACATAAAAGCATCATAAAAAATAAATGAATAAAAGACCAGGATAATAAAGTTTAAACAACAACAAAACAAATTCAAATGGTGGTAATAAATAGAAAAAAATCTTATGTGAGCTAAAAATGCAGAAATGCCACTAAGCTTGGTAGGTAAATATAATTCAAGAACATATAAGGAAGGTCCAAAATAACAATCACTAATCTATAAACAAGGGAAACAAATAGCTATAAATATCAGTATGTGTCTGATTGTATATCAACATATTTAAACTATGAGTCATAAATAGAAAAAAGTGCAGAAGCATAATGATTGATCAACAAAATCCAAATAAGACAAGGAAAAAAAATATATAGGTAAAAGTCATGGTAAGGTTTACAGCATGAAACAAAATGTTGGTAAAGGAGTCATTGATATTTAGAAAGCAAAGACGCTCAATGTACAGTCAAATAACAAATATGTAGACACTAGTAAAAAAGGCCCGTTTCCGAAACAAATGAAACGGGCGCTAGCATGTAGTTTTTTTTTCTCCTGTAGGTTTTCCTTTGAAGAGAAAAGCACCGTATGAAGCGGCGCTGCCTTTTCCCGGGGTGATTGAGGTCGGGGAATCCTTGAGGTGGGTTAGGGGTTGCCTTATGCCTGGGATGTTTTTTGTTGGTTGGCGGGAGAGCAGCACTGTCTGGGGCCGTTGGTTTTAACAGTATTTTTGGTCCTTGTGGCAAGCAGCGGCGTCTTGTTTTGGGTGGTGTGGTTTGCGGAAGGGAGAGTACGCCACTCTTTCTGTTCGTTATAGGGCAGCAGCGTAGGAACGATGCAGGAGGAATGCAGGATGAATGCGCAGCGGGAAGCAGCGCGGTGTGTGCATCCTCGAGGTGGGTGATGGGTTTTTTGAAGCGGGGGATGGTTTTGCACGTCCTGGGTTGCTTGGTTCGTGAGAAGGTGAAGGGAGGGAAGGTGTTCCAGTTATGTGCACGTGCGTGATAATGTTTTTTTTTCTTTGTTGCCTCCGGTTTTGTATATTGAAGGAGTTAGCGGTTTTGTATATTCAAACAGTTTGCCAGCCAGTCTGTACCGAATCCTAGGCTGGGGAGGAGTAGGTACTCCTCCCCCCGCCTGGGTCAGTCTGTGATGCAGGCTAGGTCGGGTTTAATTTTTGCAGGTGGCGGCACACGTCGCAGATGGCGAGGGGCACGCTTCTTTTTTTTTTTTCTTTGTTGCCTCCGGTTTTGTATATTGAAGGAGTTAGCGGTTTTGTATATTCAAGCAGTTTGCCAGCCAGTCTCTACTGAATCCTAGGCTGGGGAGGAGTAGTGAAGTTTCCCTACTCCTCCCCCCGCCTGGGTCAGTCTGTGATGCAGGCTAGGTCGGGTTTAATTTTTGCAGGTGGCGGCGCACGTTGCAGATGGCGAGGGGCACGCTGTACTCCTGTTTCCCCGGGTCCAACAACAATATTTGTGTACATACCCAGTGCTGGGATATTCTCTGTTTCCAGCGGCGTTCGTCTGCTCTCTGTGCTGCTCAGACAATGAGGCATTCTACAGCTGAATGCTCCTCCCTTCTTCTGTTTTTTTCTTCTGATAGGTGAGTTCTATGTCGCATTCCGTTGCCTGGTAACAGTTCTGCTTTGTTAGTGGGCAAGCCCCTTCTGATAGGTCCCTTCTGATAGGTCCCTTCTGATAGGTCCGTGTTATGTCGGATGGCTTCACCACCATGAACCCTTTATCGTGTGCTGTGACTTCAGAATCTTTGTCCTCAGAATGTTCACGGTGCGTTTTATTATATTAGATAATAAAATGGTGAAAACAGAGTGTAGTATCCTATGAGCAAGAAAAATCCTCTTACTATTAATCATATGACACTCTTATATAAGCAGAATGGATGTTTAGAAAAAAACGAGACAATAGAAATCTGGAAAGTACAAACTAATAAGTGAAATAAATAGCACGTGTGAAACAGAGATGACAAATACTGTTGTATAATGATTGTTATGTAGAATGCGCCATTTGTTTCTCCTTTTTCCTATACATTTTACATCCCCCCCCCCCCCCCCATGTACCTTTCAATGTGATTTTCCCCTTCGGAGCACTAACAGGCAGCGTTTCACATTCAGCTGCCTGCCCTGCTTTGGACCTGGAGTCGTCCTCTCTGCCCCCCCCCCCCCCCCTTTGCTGTAACTTCCTGTTAGTGCTCTGAAGGGGAAAAATCATGTTGAAACGTGGGGGTGGGGTGGGGAGAGAAGCTCAGGACAGCTGCTTCTGGAGGCTTGTTCGTGGGGAGCAGGTGAAAAAAGGTGCCGGTTCACTGTACTAGCACAAAAAAAGCCTTGGCTATATATAGAATTAGGAGGTTAATGGCTACATTCGTACAAAGTCTTTGTCGCTGTTCATTGAAAACATTGACTTTACTGTTGGTGGTTTGTTGATTTATTTCTTTAATGTTCTAGCACTAAACGGTTCAGAATTTCAGGATAAAAAGGTTTTAAATGTCTTTGCATGAGATCAAAATAAAAACTGTAAGATATGATGTACATTCACTGAAGGGCTCCAGGATCCATGTAACTCAGGAATATAGGAAAATAAAAACTAAGGAGAAACCCCCAACTGAAGCAATTGGTACCTTACCTTTGGATCTTCCCTTCATAAATGCAGTGCATATGATTGTAACTGCCTCTATCTGACCTAGATACCCCATCATCTACTACTACTACTATTAAACATTTCTATAGCGCTACTAGACTTACGCAGCGCTGTACAAATTAACATGAAAAGACAGTCCCTTCTCAACAGAGCTTACAATCTAAATTGGACAGACGAACAGACAGCTAGGGGTGGGGAAATTGCAGTGGTAGGGGTGATAAGTGAGGGTGTTGAGTAAGAGAGTCATGGTTAGGAGTCGAAAGCAGTAGCAAAGAGGTGGGCTTTAAGCCTAGACTTGAAGACAGCCAGAGACTGAGCCTGACGTACTGGCTCAGGGAGTCTATTCCAGGCATAAGGAGCAGCGAGATAGAAGGAACGGAGCCGGGAGTTAGCAGTGGGGGAGAAGGGGGACGACAGGAGACATTTACCCAGCAAACGGAGTTCACGGGGAGGAGTGTAGGGAGAGATGAGAGCGGAAAGGTACTGAGGAACTGCGGTGATTTAACCAGAGCTGACATTGTGATGTCATAATGCCTCAGTCCACCAATGCCTAAGAGCCAACCTCATCAGTGATGTCACAATGGCTTGACTGTCCTATACTTGGCTCATAGCAGTGATTTAACCAGAGCTGACATTGTGATGTCATAATGCCTCAGTCCACCAATGCCTAAGAGCCAACCTCATCAGTGATGTCACAATGGCTTGACTGTCCTATACTTGGCTCATACTACTACTATTAAACATTTCTATAGCGCTACTAGACTTACGCAGCGCTGTACAAATTAACATGAAAAGACAGTCCCTGCTCAACAGAGCTTACAATCTAAATTGGACAGATGAACAGACAGACGGGTGGGGAAATTGCAGTGGTAGGGGTGATAAGTGAGTGTGTTTCTGAAGCTGTTTCAGCCCCTTCCTCAGCGGAAAACATTTTTTAAAAACCGATCACATGAGTATTGTTAAAGCAGCATGAGTTATTCATATTGCACTGTTTGTTGTAGGGATGAGTGCCCATGGTGGATTCCTGTGGACACGCAAAAGCAAACCAAAAAAATACTAAAAATGTGTAAATGTTCTTCACATTTTCTATATTACCATGAAGGTTTTCTCCCTATGTATTTTAGAGCCCCTTATGGAAAAGCTGTAGATATGTGGTCTGTAGGCTGTATCCTTGGTGAACTCAGTGACGGTCAGCCGTTGTTTCCAGGGGAGAGTGAAATTGACCAGCTTTTTACCATACAGAAGGTGTTAGGACCTCTTCCATCAGAACAGATGAAACTGTTTTACAGCAATCCTCGTTTCCATGGTTTGCGGGTAAGAGGACATTACAACTACTTTAATTTTGTTTCTCGATTTTAGGTGTTTAATATTTACAAAAACTGGAATAATATACTTATCTCTGATAGGGCCACAGAATTCTAATAGGGTTTTGTTAGTTTGAACATATGCTTGCTGATACTTTAGTATAATTAATCATGTCTGCTGTAGAGTGTTTATGCTTTTGCACTGCATTTTGTTCTAGCAAAAAAGGTGCCAATACTCAAACGCTAGGCCACCCTTCAGGGGTGGGGTGATCACTGAAGGACCCACTCCACAATAGCCAGGACCCTGCAGCCGGTCACAGAATCTATGACAAGGCAGAATTGGTGTGTAGAGCCTGATCTCTTTCATTAAAACTTGGAGTCCATGGGTCAACTTTAGCAGACAATGGAAAGGAGTGGAGGAGTGGCCTAGTGGTTAGGGTGGTAGACTTTGGTCCTGGGGAACTGAGGAACTGAGTTCGATTCCCACTTCAGGCACAGGCAGCTCCTTGTGACTCTGGGCAAGTCACTTAACCCTCCATTGCCCCATGTAAGCCGCATTGAGCCTGCCATGAGTGGGAAAGCACGGGGTACAAATGTAACAAAAATAAAATAGATACTATTGGAGATTCTACATGAAATGTTGCTACTATTGGAGATTCTACATGGAGTGTTGCTACTATTGGAGATTCTACATGGAATGTTGCTATTCCACTAGCAACATTCCATGTAGAAGGCTGCACAGACTTCTGTTTCTGTGAGTCTGACGTCCTGCACGTATGTGCAGGACGTCAGACTCACAGAAGCAGAAGCCTGCACGGCCACATTGGTGATCTGCAAGGGCAAGTCACTTAACCCTCCATTGCCCCATGTAAGCCGCATTGAGCCTGCCATGAGTGGGAAAGTGCGGGGTACAAATGTAACAAAAAAAAAAGGTGCTGGTACTCAGTACCCCCAAATACCCCCTCAAAAAAAGCCCTGATGTTTTGTCAAAAAAAAGCCATTGGTTTACTTTCTAAAATTGCATTGTGCAGCTGAGCACTGAAAGAGCACCATTCCATTTATAAAAAGTAGGGGTTGTGCTGACATTGGTCCTGTTTAAGAGTGGCCCCAGATAGTTTTTCTACTTCTGTGGTGTTACCTAGACAATATCTTTGGATATAAAAGCAGAGATGAAATGCTACTGTGCTGCATTTCAGACTTTCTCTGCAGCCACTCCCAACCCACTGTTTACTACAGTAAAGATATTGCAGTTAAGTAACAATTTTTTTTTCCTCAGTCCACTTGACCTTAACCTTATCCTAACTGCCACTGTTTTTTTCACTGAATGTAGAGTGAATAGCAAACATTCCAGTCCCAATGCTGGAAGAACTTGTAAGGGGAAGGCTCAAGATACACTACTGCTTTTAAAACAAACAGGAGGAAATATTTTTTTCACTCAATGAATAGTTAAGCTCTGGAACCCATTGCCAGAGGATGTGGTATCAGAGGTTAGTGTATCTGGGTTTAAAAAAAGGTTGGACAAGTTACTGGAGGAAAGGTCCATAGTCTGCCATTGAGTTAGACATGCTTGTCCCTAGGATCAGTAGCATGAACCTTGCTACTATTTGAGATTCTGTAAGGTACTTGTGACCTGAATTGGCCACTGCTGGAAGCAGGATACTAGACTAGATAGACCATTGGTCTAACCCAGTATGGCTAGTCTTATCTTCTTATGTTAAAGCCATTGGCTCCCGACAGGGTTCAATAAATTAAGGGAGTTTATAAATTGCATTTGTTGGAGAATCTGCCCTAGAAACTGTGGGATCAATCTTTAGCCAGTGGTGTGTTTTGCTGACCGACACAACCGCTGGAACGCCCTCAAAATAGCTAGCTTTCGCTTAAGTGCTAACCACTAATTTTCAGTGGTAATAACCAGTAAAGTGCCGCTGAAAATTAGCGGATAGTCCCAAACAAGTGATTTAACCAGTCAACAGCTGTTCCTGGCTGGTTAAATTGTTTTGAATATCGACCAGCATGAATTCCCTTCTAAACAAGGGAGATTGGCTGTGCTGTCTTGTTTCACAGGGATACATAGCACTGACATGAAGATACATCCCACTCACAAGAAATGTCTCAGATTTGTTCTCACAACATTTCTATGCAAGCTGGCTCTTCAGACATTTCCCTGAATGAAAGTGCACACCATCATTCAGCCTTTAAAGTGATTAGCCATTATTATAAACTCAGTCCAAATTAATTCTGTTACTTCATCTCCTAAATTAAAGTCCATGGTAGAGTTTTTGTTTTGTTTTTTGAGTTAGCAGCCATCAACTGGGGGATGCTGAGGATGTTGGGTTGCATGGCATCAACAGTTCATGCTACTCTCATGGCATGTCTCTAAATGAGGCATAGGATGGTGAATCAAGCTATTTAAGGGCTAAATGAGCCATATTAGTGTCACAGAACAACTTAGAAAATGGTTCCCTTTCCCTTATCTCAGCACTCAATTGTGGAACGGATTGCTTCGAGAGGTTAAATTCACTCCTGATCACCCGACCTTTAAGAAGCAACTCAAGACCTTCCTATTTGGCAGAGCATATGCCGTGGACCCTTCTGGTGTCACACCCTTTTAACCCACGGCTCTCTCTGTGATAATTTCTCACCTCCCCTCTCTTCCTTTCCTCCTCAGCTATTTCTTTCTCCCTCTTGTGACCTTTTATTTTGTACTATTGTTTGCATATTAACTATTGTATGCCACATTGAGCCTGCCCTTGGGTGGGAATACTGTGGGATATAAATGTTATAAATAAATAAATAAATTGTTTTGGTGGGTCTTCTATAACAATGTGGTCAAAGGTTTACCCTTCTAAATTTCTCCTCATCAGCTTAGGTTGGCTTGCTCACACAAAAGAACTCTACGCTAAAGGGAAGAAAATTTTTTAAACAGTGTTTATGGCGAGAGGAAAAAGTGCCTACATTTTATATTCAAACATTTTTATTGTTGTCCAAATAACATATTCAATCTTACAACAACCCATAAAAGGAATCAACAAATTTAGAACATAGAAGTTTCGTATCACATAACCAGCCATCCCCCGCCCCCCCCCAAAAAAATACTTTCCCCATCTCTATAGCATTAGTACCAGATTCACAAATTATTCAGTATCAGACTTCTTCTTGTTGGTGATAATAGACTGTAAATATGGGTCCCAGATAGAAAGATATGTCCTTTACCTTTTCGCAGAAGTACCTGTTCCTCTTGCTTCCCAAAGAGCCAGATTGTGAACACGGGTTCTCCATGTCCAAAAGGATGGAGGCTCAGGGTTCAGCCAGCAGGAGAATATTCCTTTTTTTTTCCACACCACTATTAATTTTCAGATTAGCACTTCTCATTCTTTCTCTGCCACGCTCAACCCAACTGACAAAATAAAATAAGTTCCACAGGTAATTGAACTCTGTCTTAATAGGTCGCTCAGATAGAGTGCTATCTCAGACCAAAAATGCTGTTTAAGTACACAATCCCATATTGCAGTGGTTCCCAAACCTGGTCCTGGAGGCACCCCAGCCAGTCAGGTTTTCAGTATATCCACAATGAATATTTGTGAGAGAGATTTGCATGCAGTGGAGGCAGTTCATTCAAATCTCTCTCACAAATATTCATTGTGGGTATCCTGAAAACCTGACTGGCTGGGGTGCCTCCAGCACCAGGTTTGGGAACCACTGCCATATTGCATGATGAAAATTGTTTTCTCCCCAGGCACACGTGACACAATGTCATGTGTTGATCCTCCCCACTTTGCACATTTGCACCTGTGTGAAGTATGCTCTATGGAGAACGCGAAATGAACACTTCCGAAGATCCGCACTGTGGATCAGTTGGGGCAGTGGTTCCCAAACCTGGTCCTGGAGACACCCCAACCAGTCAGATTTTCAGGATACTCACAATGAATATTCATCAGAGAGATTTGCATGCACTGCCTCCATGTCAGTGAATCTTAAACCAGGACCAGGTTTGAGATCCACTAAATTAGGATATTCTTTTGAAGAGAAAGCCACATTCTATTCTAATAATTACTTCCCTACTACTACTACTACTATTTAGCATTTCTATAGCGCTACAAGGCGTACGCAGCGCTGCACAAACATAGAAGAAAGACAGTCCCTGCTCAAAGAGCTTACAATCTAATAGACCAAAATAAATAAATAAAGTAAGCAAATCAATTAATGTGAACGGGAAGGAAGAGAGGAGGGTAGGTGGAGGCGAGTGGTTACGAGTCAAAAGCAATGTTAAAGAGGTGGGCTTTCAGTCTAGATTTAAAGGTGGCCAAGGATGGGGCAAGACGTAGGGGCTCAGGAAGTTTATTCCAGGCGTAGGGTGCAGCGAGACAGAAGGCGCGAAGTCTGGAGTTGGCAGTAGTGGAGAAGGGAACAGATAAGAAGGATTTATCCATGGAGCGGAGTGCACGGGAAGGGGTGTAGGGAAGGACGAGTGTGGAGAAATACTGGGGAGCAGCAAAGTGAGTACATTTATAGGTTAGTAGAAGAAGTTTGAACAGGATGCGAAAACGGATAGGGAGCCAGTGAAGGGTCTTGAGGAGAGGGGTAGTATGAGTAAAGCGACCCTGGCGGAAGACAAGACGGGCAGCAGAGTTTTGAACCGACTGGAGGGGGGTAAATTTCTTTCTCCCCCTCCCCCCTAAGATCCAAATAACTTTAAAAAGACCTGAAATAGTCATTCTTTCCTCAACCACTGAATCAAGAAATCCTCTTTGTTTCTCTCCTTACTCCAGTTTCAGAGTAGTAGGGTCAAGAGATTGGATGTAGTGTTTAAGTTGACAAAATGCAAATTGGTCTCTCCACTCTACCAGTTGTCAAAAATCCTCAAAGCTCATTATGCCCTCCTTAGTAAGCACATGCTCTACCAAACTATAGACCTGGTTCTCCCAACTAATAAAAATGATATTAATCATGCCTGGTGGAAATTGTATATTACCCCATATTGGCAACTGATCCGTTCCTATAGGGGTACAACGCAACTAATGTGTCAGTTTATTCCAAGTACCTTTCAGTAGTCTGAACTGTATACTCCACTCCAGTGAGCATTGCAAAAGCCGATTGGGAACCTGCAAAAGGAATCTAATATTATAAGGTATATACAACAGTTGTAATGTAGTAGGAGTGTAGTCATTGCAGTGTAACAGCCATCTCTCATATGTCATAAAAGGCAAGCATAGTTATAAAGCTGTAAATTTGGCAGACCTAAGTCCCCATTTTGCCAATTACCATATAAATATGACAACCAAAACTCCACCCCCACCCTCAACAAAACAAGCCAGCATTCTATCAGTCGGGGGAAAATCCCTCTTTAAAAGACAGAGGGGAAATACTTGAAGTACATAGAGCCATTTGGGGATATAAACTAATCTGACCTGACAAGGGACAGGGGCGTAGACTAACTCTCCATCTGTTGCTTTGTCAGGTCAAAAAGAATTCCCACATTAAGTGAGCGCAATGACTTAGTAGAATGAGGCAGCTGAATTCCTAAATATCTGAAGGATTGTGATGCCCACCTCTACGGGAAGTCTCCCCTCCAATTCTGTTTCACTGAGCTTTCAGTTGCCAAGTGCCTCTGATTTAGAAAAGTTTAATTTAAAGCCAGCATAGTCCCCATATTTTGTAAAGATTCCTAAGAACTCCCCAAGGGAGGCCTGATGTTAGTCAGATGGACCAACAGGATATAAGAACAAGAATAGCCATACTAGGTCAGTCCAGTGGTCAATCTAGCCCAGTATCCTGTTTCAACAGTAGCCAATCCAGGTCACAAGTACCTAGTAGAAACCCAAATAGTAGCAACATCCCATGCTACCAATCCCAGGGCAAAAGTCTATGGACTTTTCTTCCAGGAACTTGTCCAAACTGTTTTTAAACGTAGATATGCTAGCCGCTTAAACAGACCTAAAGACTAGCAGTGTGTATATTGCTAATCAATAGTGGGACTTGAACCTACAATGTCAAGTTCACAGACAGCTATCTGCCACGGCAGCAAAACTTGTCTATGACATGAATAGACGAGTTTTGCCGCCACGGCAGACTTCAGCACAGAATTCTTTCAATCCACGGAAGCCATACAGCTATACTCCTCTTGGTTAAGCTATCAGTCACAACACAAGAGATTCAGTAGACCCCTAATGCAGGCCTTGGTGCCGAAACACGGCTGTGTCGGGTAGTTTTTTTAGCTGTTGATATTAAAGACTTCCTGTGACATCCTCTTTTGAGCTGTCCTCACTTTTTTGTCCATTACTTTTGTTGTACGTGAAGGTTTTCCTCCTCCTTTTTTATGGTTTGGTGTAAACCCATGTTGGGTCTTGTGTAGTATGTTGAAAGTTTCTCTGTGACCACCGCTCCAGTTTATTTCTCTATGAGCTCTCTCTCCATTTCAGATTTTGGTGAAGCTTAAGACTCTGGGAAACATGTTCTGAGCAGGTTTTGGATGTATGTCACAGGCTGCCTATCCTCTCAGCCCCAAAGATCCTCAGATTGAAATGTTTACTCCTATTTTCCTGATCTTCCATTTTTTTACAGGAAGTTCTCCATCCGTTTCTGCAGCGTGTCTCTGGAGGATTTCTCCTCCTCCCATTCCTATGAGGGTGTCCATTTTTGTTTCTGGAGAATCAAAATGAGTAGTAAGGGCCTCAAATTTGTCTTGTAATCTGGCCACCACCAGACCTATGATTTCTATCTCAGCATCTCTGATTTCTTAATAACCAAGTCCTAGATGGCTTCAGTTGACTTAGATTGCTTATCCCGCATAGAAAAGGCGGGGGGGGGGGGGGGGGGGGGGGGGGGAGCAGACAGTGGTGACTTTGCCAGACTGCTTGATGTTCTTCCTAGTTGCCTGTTTTTGGCAGTATATATTTCCTTAATAGATACCGGAATTTGGGGCCTAAGCTGTTTAGGCATTTTGATAGAAACTAGAGTCACCAGGAGGTCCCAGAGATAGTGTTTGTTAAGCTTAAAGGCAGTGGGCTTCTAAAGCCATTTGTTTCCAGCAAGGAGAAATGTCCCTCAAGGTGGGTTATCTCTCGCCTCTTTCACACCTCTCCTCTGTCTCTCAGCCACTGTGAGCTTCTTGTTTCCAGCAGTCCCACACCTCTGCTACTCTTCGGTACAAAGCCCAAAGTGCCACCTCAATCTGCTGCATTCTCTTGCAGACTGGATTGTTCCTCCACTGTCCCGCAAACTGCAGGAAGTACCTCCACCAGGTTATTCTCCTCCTGGGCCTTCCTCCCGTTCTGGTCCACAGCAAACCGCACACCTCTCTTCTGGTAGGACTTCAGAGCCAGCAGCACAGCTGGTGCTCCCCCACACTGTGCCCAGCAGCGAGGCTGAGAGATCTTCACCGGCTCTTACACCTCCTCTTCTCTTAGCCCGCAGTTCACCGCTCACTGATCACACTTGCCTTCGGAGCTGCGGTAGCAAGCCTTCCAGGCTCCTGGATCGTTCCAGCAGTCCCACTGTTCTGTTAGCAGCCACAGTCTTCAGCGTGGGCACTCGGGGGGTGGGGGTGGTGGGGGGAGCATTGGGGAGGAAGGTGGCAGTGGGAGGTTTGCGGAGCTCCTTTAAGCTTCGACATCTTGGCAGTTAGCTCCACCAGAAGTCTTCAAAGTGCCTACCTTTAAAGCCATTTTTGACAACAGAGGCCTAGGAATACGTCCAGGGGAATACAGTCAAGGAAGAGACAAATGAATATTTGGAGCAGTTAGGCCATTACCATTGCTTTGAAACATAAAGTAGTACTAAGCAGAAAACTATCAAATGCAGGACACAGTATAAGCTATAAATTTGAAGCATGCATGCCCCACAACAGCAATGCATACTGTGCTTTTTTCTTTCTTATTTTAATACCTTTTTCATCTTTTGTGTAAACCTGCAAGAATAATGCTCAAGTGTTTAAGATTTTAAGACTTCAAACTGATTGTTTTGTACAATATTAATAGTACTGCCGGTTACATCTGGGAGTACTTTTTAATTGCAGAGATTATACAGTACTTTGGCATGTATGGTGTGTGCACATGCGGACAGTCAGGTTCATGCAGCAGGAGCACCAGCTGTCCTATTGAAAAGATTTGTGCCTGAACACAATTGCTGAAAAGAGCAGCATGCAAAAAGGTTTGTTTTTGGATTCCTGAGTGGTGCAGTACTAAAGTGGCACATGGGGAGGTACCAGTAGTCCTTCACAGTAGTGGGGTATTTGCATATGGCATCCCCTACTACACTAAAAATTAGGCAAGTTCTGGGTTTGGTGGTGGCCATATGAATGTAATTTCAGGCACACAGTTTGGTCTCAGAAAATTTATTTCCAGCTTTGTTAGCATTTACTCATAAAGTCGTTATAGCACTAGCAAAAAATTAATTTCTCTTGCAACTGCCTTGACATAATTATATTAAGGGTTATTTTATAAAGGGTACATAGGCAGGAAAGTCAACATATCATGTAATGACTATGCCATAACAAACTATGTAAGCCACATTGAGCCTGCAAATAGGTGGGAAAATGTGGGATACAAATGCAATAAAATAAAGAAATAAACATGTGTATCTATGTGCTTTTATGGTTAAACTAGTAAAACAGGCCCGTTTCTGAGCAAATGAAACGGGCGCTAGCAAGGTTTTCGTCGCCAACACCCCCCCCAACCCCTTCGTTGTTCTGCCATTGCTCCGCCCCCAACGTCATGACGTTTGACGCGAGGGCGGGGCCCGGAGCGATTTCCCACCCACCCCCACCTCCCTGCCTCCCTCCCTGCCAACCCCTTCGTTGTTCTGCCATTGCTCCGCCCTCGAGGGCGGGGCCCGAAGCGATTTTGGTGGCTTCACCACCACGAACCTTCGAACCTTTTTGAAGGAAGTCAGGGCTTGGCTTCACTGACGTCAGTGTCCTCAGAACGTTGAGGGTGAGTTTTATTATAGTAGATATTTTTATTGATTTTAAAGAGGAGCATACTCGGAAACATCAGTATAACAGTTAACATTTTGATCTATGTAGTCACAATGAGTCTTAAAGCCCTCCCTCGCCACTTCTATCCCACATAAAATCCAATCGTACCTTATCCTTCTAAGCTAAGGATAAAGCACTATTTCACCCTAATATCATGGTATAAGCAGCATTATAAAGGGGTCTTAACACCTTTACAAAGCATCCCCTTTGCAGTCATCACAAAAACTGCACTGGCTCCCACTCAAAGAACGCATCACATTCAAACTTTGTACCCTAGTCCATAAAATCATCCATGGTGACGCCCCAGCATATATGTCAGACCTAATAGAACTACCACCCAGAAACGCAAAAAAATCTTCTCACACTTTCCTTAACCTTCATCCTCCCAAGTGCAAAGGCTTGAAATACAAATCAATGCATGCATCAACCTTTTCGTATACAAGCACACAGCTCTGGAACGCGCTGCCACGCAACCTGAAAACGGTCTATGAATTGACCAACTTCCGCAAACTACTGAAAACTTATCTCTTTGACAAAATATATCATAAAGATCAACACGTATAACTGCACTGTCTCTAATATATCCAGAAATGCTCTTTAATGTCTTTTGCTTTAAAATCATCATGTATTTCACCACCATGTAACCCAAAACCCTCTGTAAAACCAATTGTATGTTCTCTTCTACCTCCATCATCCATGAAGAATTGTAAGCCACATTGAGCCTGCAAAGAGGTGAGACAATGTGGGATACAAATGCAATAAATAAATAAATAAAAAGGCGCTTCATTCTCAGTAGGCCATGCATCTGCAACCTCCAGCAAGCCAGTGAGTGTCACCGTCAGCTTATTTAAGCATAATATATTTCTTATCAACTGAACAAGCTTTCTTCACAAGGAGAAATCTTCATTCCATCCCCCAAAGAGCAAACATCTGTTATATCTGACAGACACGCCATGGATCTCACCTGCAAGTCCACTCTTCCTTCCCCCCCCCCCCCCCCCCAACAAACCAGCTATCTGCTGAAAAACTTGCTCCCAAAACCTTTCTATTCCAGTGCAGGTCCAGACACTCATTAGCCCTATATTTTGAGCACACCCTGATGGGGATTACTTTATTTTTATATTTATTTATTTGGATGTAGCTCAAGGTGAGTTACATTCAGATACACTGGGTATTTCCTTGTCCTAGGAGGGCTCTCAAAAATAAGTTTTTACCTGAGACAATGTAGGGTTAAGTGACTTGCCCAGTGGAGGAGTGGCCTAGTGGTTAGGGTGGTGGACTCTGGTCCTGGGGAACTGAAGAACTGAGTTCGATTCCCACTTCAGGCACAGGCAGCTCCTCGTGACTCTGGGCAAATCACTCAACCCTCCATTGCCCCATGTAAGCCTCATTGAGCCTGCCATGAGTGGGAAAGAGCGGGGTACAAATGTAACAAAAATAAAATAGATACTATTGGAGATTCTACATGGAATGTTTCTATTCCACTAGCAACATTCCATGTAGAAGGCTGCACAGGCTTCTGCTTCTGTGAGTCTGACGTCCTGCACGTACGTGCAGGACGTCAGACTCACAGAAGCAGAAGCCTGCGCGGCCACATTGGTGATCTGCAAGGGCCGACTTCTACATGGAATGTTGGAATAGCAACATTCCATGTAGAATCTCAAATAGGTGGAGGAGTGGCCTAGTGGTTAGGGTGGTGGACTTTGGTCCTGGGGAACTGAGGAACTGAGTTCGATTCCCACTTCAGGCACAGGCAGCTCCTTGTGACTCTGGGCAAATCACTTAACCCTCCATTGCCCCAGGTACAAATAAGTACCTGTATATAATATGTAAGCCTTTTGATATTGGAGTAAGTATTATATCACCAAAAGAAGGAGAAAACCAGCATTTAGATACATGTGGAGAGGCATAATTGAATGGTGCCGGCCATCTCCGAGGACGGCGCCGTGAAGGGGCAGAGCCAACCGTATTTTCGAAAAAGATAGCTGGCCATCTTTTTTTTTGATAATACAGTTGGGGCCGCCCAAATGTTAGAGATGGCCAGGTTTGAGATGGCCAGCATTGGTTTTTGCCCATAATGGAAACCGAAGCCAGTGATCTCAAATCCGGCCAAATCCAAAGCATTTGGTCGTGGGAGAGGCCAGGATTCGTAGTGCACTGGTCCCCCTCACATGCCAGGACATCAACTGGGCACCCTAGGGGGCACTTCTAAAAAGTAAAAAAAAAAATTAAAATAGCTCCCAGGTGCATAGCTCCCTTACCTTGGGTGCTGAGCCCCCCAGATCCCCCCCCAAAACCCACTCCCCACAACTATACACCACTACCATAGCCCTAAGGGGTGAAGGGGGGCACCTACATGTGGGTACAGTGGGTTTCGAGTGGGTTTTGGAGGGCTCCCATTTTCCACCACAAGTGTAACAGGTAGGTGGGGGATGGGCCTGGGTCCGCCTACCTGAAGTCCACTGCACCCACCACAGCTGCTCCAGGGACCTGTATACTGCTGCGATGGACCTGAGTATGACATTTGAGGCTGGCATAGAGGCTGGCAAAAAAAGTTTTTAAAGTTGTATTTTTGAGGGTGGGAGGGGGTTAGTGACCACTGGGAGTCAGGGGAGGTGATCCCCGATTCCCTCCGGTGGGCATCTGATCAGTTGGGGCACTTTTTTGGGACTTGGACCTGAAAAAAAAGTGACCAAATAAAGTGGACCAAATTCTCGTCAAGGCCGGCTTTCTTTTTTCGGTAATCGGGCGAAGCCGGCCATATCAACGCACACCCCCGTCCCGCCCCCATCCTGCCTTCGCTACCGTGCCGACAAGCCCCCTTGAACTTTCGCCAGCCCCGCGACGGAGCGCAGTTGAAGCTGGCCAAAATCAGCTTTCGATTATACCGATTTGGCCGGATTCAGGAGATCGCCGGCCATCTCCCGATTTGTGTCAGAAGATGGCCGGCGGTCTCTATCGAAAATAAGCTGGATAGTGTTCACCAAGCACACCAACCAATCAATTACGATAGAAGGAGCACTATCCAGCAGAATTGCTGGGCAAGTATCTAAAGGATAATGTGTATTAGAAAGTTATTTAACAAGACACTTAATCTCAGCATTTGTAACTGTCTGAAAAGTTAAACAGCACCTATCAGCAGGTACTCCCTCAACACCAATCTACTATTTTGCATTTTAAAAATGCATATATCACATTTATCTTATTAGAAAAATAAAAAGCAAGATCCTTCGCTGTAGGTTGTATTACTTAAGAATTTGTACTTACAGAGCCTTGAATAAGAGATTTCATGATACCAAATAATTTCATCAATTTAGATTTTTCCAACCCTATTGTATTTGAATAATATTCCCTTTTTGCTTTCATAACATGAGACTTATGTTGTGAGTACAATTTCCTCCCCTGATTCTTAAGGAGTAAATCACCTGACTTCCTCCAACTCTGCTCCACTCTTTGACGTTCATGCTTTAAAGATTTTAATGTTATAAAATACCAGGGATTCTTTTGTGTTTCTAGATAATTGTCTATGGCAGAGGTTTTCAACCCAGTCCTCTGGATATCCCCATTGAATTCAATGACATGGAATTTCCCCTCTTTAAACCCTTTAGGTGTCCAGTGTTCCCATCAATCTGTTCCCATATGGCTTATTACTGGAACATTGGACACTAAAGGGTTAATGCAGGAGTTATTTGTGCAGAACGCGTACTTGATGGGGAAGAAAGGTATTATGCTATGGATACAACCAGATTCACTGACGTTTACTTTATGGAAAAATCAAATGTATCATCTACTATGCATAGAACGATTAACAGCACTGACACTGGAGGAACGATCAATAAAGTGCTTTCTGGCCATTTGGGACCCATTTCTGGCCTCTTTAACATGAAGAATGCACAGTATCCTATTGAATAGGTTGAGAATATAAGGAAATGGGGGAAGGAGGGATTAAACAAAAATTGATGGTTGTAAGTGTTTTTGATATTGGACAACTGGATAATCAGTTCAATGAATATGTCATTCTGTTTCAGTTGAGCATGTAATATAAGTGCCCTATTGTGCTATGTTCGTGGGCAGCAAGGAAGAATTTTCCATAAAACAAATGAGTAAAACAAATTGAGAGAAATACCCACATTCCTAAATCTTCATTTCCCCAGCTGTAAAGCTCTAAAATATAGAGTAATACATGCGTCCAGCTTTTCATACTTGAGTTCGCAAATGTGGAATGCTTTACCGCTTGACCTGAAAATAATTCACAACCTAATTAACTTCCTTCCGTAAAGCACTGAAGACACTTCTCTTTAACATGACATACCATAATGACTCATAATTGGAACCGGAATTCTCCATCATCTACTTAACAATCGGATTATTTTCTCCCTATTATCGTACTGCTTAATTTATCATGTAATCTGTGTTCAATATGTGATACCAATTGCATGTATCCCTTTTTTACCTGATTGTTCATTATATCATCCATGTTTCTATATATATTACCAATTGTATCTGTACTCTGAAATGGCCTAAGGCATCATGACGGAAAATTGTAAGCCACATTGAGCCTGCAAATAGGTGGCAAAATGTGGGATAATTCAACAAATAAATAAAAGTCATGAACATTTGGAAAGAATTAAAACCAATTTTGTTTTTTTTTGCCCATGTATATCCCTAGCTGTTCTGTTTTCTTCCAGCAAATGCATGGCTGTCAGTGAGTTTGAACTGCATGGTGCCCAAACGTCCGCGCTGTGCTCTCAGTCTTATATGTAAATTGTGAGAGTTTGAACAGCTTGTGGTTCAAACTCATTGCAAAGCCTTATAGTTTAGGTAGAAAACAGAAGTCCAATGAAAGGCAATATACTACGTGTCGGAGAGGAGGCGGAGTCTAGTGGGTAGAACAATGAGTAGAGAACTAGAGAAGCCTGGGTTCAAATCACACTTTTTCAACTTGTGATCTTGAGCAAGTCACTTAACCCTTAGGGATAAACTTAAACTGTAAGTCCTCTGGGACCAGGGAAATATCTAGTGTACCTGAATGAAACTTACCTTGAACTACTGAGAAAAATGTGAGCTAAATCTAAAATCCCTTTGTCTAAAATGTGTTATTAAACTAAAACTAAACTCTTATGGCGTATAGAGCCAGCAACAAATCTCTGGGGAAAGTGTGTATATTGATCTCAGCAGCATGGCGTTCTGCATAGTTTTACTGTACTTTAGCTGTCAGATGGATGCTCACCTGCAGACTACCCCACAACCAAAATAGGAACTTCACTTTCCAAAATAGGAACTTCACTTTCTGCTTTCTCTTTCCTTTTCTGTCTTCCAGTGACATAGCCATGGATGGGCATAGGCCCACCCAGTAGTGGCACACCTATGATGTGGCTGGCAGGGATCCCCAAGCCCCTCCAGCCAGTGGCGTAGCAAGGGCGGGGCGGTGGGGGCGGTACGCCCTAGGTGTCAACGGGTGGGGGGGGGGTGCATCCGTCCACCCCCCCCTCCCGACACTGTCCCCACCTGTCTACGAGCTCCATCCATCTGCAGCGCTGCTGTAAAAATCGCTTCGTCAGCCCTTCCCTCACTCACTCTGTCCCGCCCTCTGACGTAACTTCCTATTTCCTCAAGGGCGGGACAGAGTGACTGAGGGAAGGGCCGACGAAGCAATTTTTACAGCAGCGCTGCAGATGGAATGGAGCTCGTAGACAGGTGGGGACCGTGTCGGGGTGGCGCTATGCCGGTGGGGGGTGGGGGGGTCGTGTTGGTCTGCACCTGGGGGGGGGTGCAGCGGCGATCCGCCCCAGGTGGCAGCCGCCCCCGCTACGCCACTGCCTCCAGCTCAAAACTCCTAGGATCTTTCCCTCCCACATAACTTTTAAACACTAGTTCTTCACTAGCAGCAACAGATCCGTACTGCTTGCAGTAGCCCCACAGCCTTCCCTCTGATACAACTTCCTGTTTCTGCTTAGGCAGGAGTACATCAGAGGAAAGACTGTGGAGCCAACCCAAGCAGTGTGTATTAGTCGTTGCTGATGAAGAACTGGTATTTAAAAGGTATATGTGGGGGGGGGGGGGGCTAGGCCCATCTAAAATTGGGTGTCTGTGTATGCCACTACTGTTTTCTAGCATATTTTTGTTCCTTTCTTACCAGGAGCCCAGAATTATTATTCTTAACATACAAGTTCTGCTGTACTTTGAGGCATATTTTGAAAGCACTTAGCCTTCCAAAGTTCCATTGGTTTCTGTGGAACTTTGGAAGGCTAAGTGCTTTGAAAATGAGCCCCAAATTTGTATGCAGCCTTTTCTCTAGTAGTTTCTTGTGTGTGTTGGGAAACTTATGGTACAGATTCTATCCAGTACTGCTCCTTTCTTTTGCCCTTAAACTGTTTCTGGCTAGCTTATCATACTGACTGCTTCACTTGTATTCTACGTAACCATCATAAGAAAACACAAAATAAATGAAATGATTACATTCTTTTACAGTTTCCAGCAGTTAACCACCCCCAGTCTTTGGAAAGAAGATATCTGGGAATTATAAACAGTGTTTTGCTTGACCTGATGAAGGTAGGAGAATCTGTGCAACTATCTCTCTTGAAAGTGCAGCTGTCCTGTAGAATGTTTGTCTTGAATTTGTGAATGGAGTTTAAATTTATTAAAATTATTTTAACATTTCTGCTTGGGGCATATTGCCCTAGTTTCCTCTCTTCTTTTAATCCTAATTGAGTCTCCTTCCTCAGCTCACACTGCAACTCAGCCTAGATTTGTCTGGTTTGGGCTTTATGAATTAAGTAGAACCATGTGGGGGCACATACACTGTTATTTTAAGAAACAGATCAGTTTAAGAAGAGGCCTGCTGCTGCAATGTTACATTCTTATGAAACAAAACAAAGATCTAATAGTAACATAGTAAATGACGGCAGATAAAGACCTGTACGGTCCATCCAGTCTGCCCAACAAGACAAACTCATTTTACATGGTATGTGATACTTTATATGTATACCTGAGTTTGATTTGTCGTTGCCCTGCCAAGCACTGTTCTTGTACTAAGTTCTGAAGCTAACATCGAAGCCCCTTAAAATTTACACTCCAGCCCATCCCTATCTATTCAGTTACGATCAGGGCGTAGACTGTAGAAGTCTGCCCAGCTCCCATTTTGTTTCCAATACCGGCGTCGTCACCCAATCTCCGCTAAGATTCCACTGAACCATTCCTTCTAAACAGGATTCCTTTGTGTTTATCCCAAGCATGTTTGAATTCTATTACTGTTTTCATCTCCATATCCACCACCCTCTCAGTGAAAAAATACTTCCTGACATTAGCCCTGAGTCTGCTTGCCCCCCCAACCTCAATTCATGTCCTCTAGTTCTACCGCCTTCCCGTCTCCGGAAAAGGTTCGTTTGCGGATTAATACCTTTCAGATATTTGAACGTCTGTATCATATCACCCCTAATAGCACTGTACCAATCGATAAACCCACTCTTTTTTGTTATTATATTTGAAAGAGAGCCCTCAGAGAAAACCACCACTTTTTAAGGCAATATCATTTATTTCTGCCCGGTGGCATAGCACTTCTTTCATAGGGCTATCTCTTATACGTGAATGTACGTGCTATTACACCAATACAAGAGTGCTAAAGAGTGAAATGTGCTCAAAAATAAACATAAACTTATCTTTAGACGTTTTTTTTCATTTCTTTCTTTTTACTTGTTTTGTTAGTTATTTTTACCAAGGATTGTGGGGAGTTTAGTGTATTATTTACATTCTTATGAAACACATGATACCTGCACTCATGGACTGTGAATTGAAATCCTGTGAGTTTTCCTACAGTTCAACAGAGTAACAGGGAGTCCACTTCACTGCCCCTGTTTACCCAGTCACATGCTTAATTTTTGCTGCAATGTAGAAGACTAGGTTGATTACAGCAATAAGAGCCTTTCTGTTGGCTGACAGAAGCAGTAGGGTCACCATATGCCCTCTTTTAAGAGGACATGTCCTCCTTTTAGATTTCTTCAGCTATGTCTTCCAGGATTTCTTATTTTGGGGGAAACATTCTCTTTTTCTGAAGTGATATGGTCATTTTATGTGCCTATGACCAACACACCTTTCCACATAATGAGAGGAGTGTGGTAGCCGTGTTAGTCCACTCTTAAAGTTATCAATAGAAATCAAACAAAATAAAACATGGAAAAGAAAATAAGATGATACCTTTTTTATTGGACATAACTTAATACATTTCTTGATTAGCTTTCGAAGGTTGTCCTTCTTCCTCAGATCGGAAATAAGCAAATGTGCTAGCTGACAGTGTATATAAGTGAAAACATTCAAGCATTACTATGACAGTCTGACAGGGTGGGAGGATGGGGGTGGGTCGGAGGTATGCATGGGGACATCAAAGCATATCATTCTTTTAATGAGAGAAACCATCTCTGGACTATTAGTCAGTACTAAAGAGAGACAAAGGCATTGCTGATCTCCTCTCTGTTTCAATGCTGCTTGAATCTGTCAAAGGAATTTTGTTCATGAAGCACAACTTTTAGCGTATGGCATATGCAAAGACTTTCACATGTATCTTAAGTAGAGGAGTGTGGTAGCCGTGTTAGTCCACTCTTAAGGTTATCAATAGAAATCAAACAAAATAAAACATGGAAAAGAAAATAAGATGATACCTTTTTTATTGGACATAACTTAATACATTTCTTGATTAGCTTTCGAAGGTTGCCCTTCTTCGTCAGATCGGAAATAAGCAAATGTGCTAGCTGACAGTGTATATAAGTGAAAAACATTCAAGCATTGCTATGACAGTCTGACAGGGTGGGAGGATGGGGAATGCTATATTGGAGAAACAGGCCAGATGCTTAAGACAAGATTCAATTTACATAGACATCATATAAACAATGCTGGTGCCAGCAGGGTTCCCACGCCTGTTGGGCAACATTTCACAGGACCAGGACACTGCACCAGTGACTTCACAGTGAGAATCCTCAAAGGTAACTTTAAAACCATACAAGAACGTAAGACCTTTGAAGTCAGAATGATTGAATATTTTAACACCCAACAGAAAGGACTTAACAAGGACCTGGGGTTCCTAGCCCATTATAAACCATAAAGCTGTATGTCTCTGTTGATCACCCTCCCCTCACCTGTCCACACCCACCCTGTTAGAATACCAATGATATACTTTGATGTCCCCATGCATACTTCCTACCCACCCCCATCCTCCCACCCTGTCAGACTGTCATAGCAATGCTTGAATGTTTTTCACTTATATACACTGTCAGCTAGCACATTTGCTTATTTCCGATCTGACGAAGAAGGGCAACCTTCGAAAGCTAATCAAGAAATGTATTAAGTTATGTCCAATAAAAAAGGTATCATCTTATTTTCTTTTCCATGTTTTATTTTGTTTGATTTCTATTGATAACATGTATCTTAGAAGCCAGTCAGAGCTTTTGAGGGATATCCGCCATTCGCTTAAGTACACTTGGGTTCAAACTCAGTCAGAGATTTTACACTGAATACACTTTTGTGAATGGGGACCAAATTTTTTAAAAGACAAAATGGGTTTTAGTTGTCTGTGGTCATCTATAAACACATATATTTTATTTTTCTTTTAGAATTTATTGAAGTTAAATCCATCAGACAGGTACCTGACAGAGCAGAGCTTGAACCATCCTACATTTCAAACTCAGAGACTCTTAGACCGTTGTGCAAGCTCCCCTTCCCGGTCCTCTAAGAGGAAACCCCACCATGGAGAGAGCAACACATCCAGCAGGTCAGTCCATTCGTTCCTCTTGCAGAGGATCCAGAAGAAGCTTGTTGGATCAGTTTCTTTCCATTTGTGAGACTGAGGTTTGTTTTCAGGGTGGGAAGAATATTCAGGAAACTTAAGAGATACAAATTTCATATTAATTAATAGCTATTTGAATGGGACTGTTTCTCAGATTGTGGCTCTTAAGAAAATAGTAGCCTATCAGAGCTCCTTTACTAAGCCGCGTTGGCGCCAATGCGCACCCAACGCACGCTAAAATGGACTTACCGCTCGACTACCACGTGGCTCTTGCGGTAATTTCATTTTGGCGCACGTCTGAAAAACAATTTTTATTTTCGGACACTGGTAGCGTATCTGCGCCAAGTGGCATGTGACGCGTGTAGGTCCTTACCACACAAATTCTTTACCGCTCGGTCTGTTGCTGGCGGTAAGGTGAGATCCCAAAATGAACACGCGGCAATTTTGATTTTGCTGCACGACCATTTTTTGGGGGGAAAAAATGGGGGGCCTTTTTTACAGGTGCGCTGAAAAACAATTCTGCGTGCGCCCAAACCCCACGCCTACACTACCGCAGGCCACTTTTTATTGCGGCTTTGTCAAAGGACCCCTTAATGATTCTGTTAGTGTGCCAGTCCATAGTTTTTTGCAGTAGCAGTTACTTTAAGTTAAATGCTGTATACATTATCTTTAATTTCTTCACTCTGAAAGAAGGGGGGGGGGGGGTTTGCCTTTGATTGATTACAGTTCTAGCATTTGCATGTTGTGGTGCAGTAACTGTTTTTCTGAGGCTTTTTCCCTTTCTAACACATGATGTTATGAATAATTTGTTGTTCACAATATATATTTCAGTGGAGAGATAATCTATGCTAAACTAAGGCCATTTTGTTAACCCCTGTGGCAGTTACCGAAACATTGCTGTAAACTATTTTTATGTTTAGATAGTGTATTTGTTGTATAAGTGAAGATATACTGCTGTCAAAACAGTGAGTTACATATAAGTTTCCAACTGTTATGCTGTGGGCCATCTACACAGGGAAGAAGACCACATGGTCATAGCCATCACCCAGTCTTGCTCTCTGTTTCCTCCTCTCTCTCCCCCTTGTTCCATGGCCTCCTGCTGGCAGGGGAAGTCAGCATGCAGTAATCCTTACCTACCGCTTCCCATGGGCGTAGACTGGGGGGGCGAGGGGGGGCAATGCCCCCCCCCAAACGACGATGACGTGACGACTGGCGCCAGTAGTTAAAAAAAACAAAAACAAGCAGGCACGCGCTCGTCTCCGTCCGCTTCGCTTCCCTGCCCTCTCTGTCTGCGTCCCGCCCGAAAGGAAATGACATCAGAGGAAGGCGGGACGCAGAGAGGGCAGGGAAGCGAAGCGGGCGGAGAGACGAGCGTGTCTGTCTACCCCCTCTCTTCCTCCCTCCCTCCGGCATAGGCAGCAGTCTTCTTCAGCTTTTCTGTGTTCCTGGCAGCGGTAGTGACTTACACGCTGCCTTCGGCTCTGCCCCGAAGCCTTCTCTTCAAGTTCCTGTTCCCGCCCCATCCTTTGCCCCCCCCCCCCCCAAATGAAACAGTCAAACTACGCCTATGCCGCTTCCTCCTCTACCAGCTTTCCTCCTGAATTTGGAACCACACAGAAATGTTATATCTTGCCAAATTAAAGGATCCCATGCATTGTGACTTCAAAAGGAAGTGGCGGAAGGTAAGGAGCTCTGTTTGCCTGGATCCTTTTGCTGACTGAAGGCCTTTCAGAGGGAAGATGGTAATCCTTGGTTGGTGGGAGGAAGGGGAGGGGAAGGGGAATGTGGTAGTATGCAGTGACAGTCAACTCTACCACGTGTGCCATGACACAAAAAAAGTTTTGGAACCACTGAGTTTGGGCCATAGTAGATAGCATTATTTGGTTTGTGGTTTTAGATTTGGTTACTTGCCTTTCCAAATCTAAGCTAAAGTGTGTGATATTAAACTACCCTCAAAGATTTTAGATTACGGACTGGGTTTACTAATCTGCATTATTGCACGTTAAAGTGCACTATTGATATTTAGCACGCTTATTTATCACAGGCCTCATTTTTGCCAGTGGAGCCTATTTGCTAATAACATGCATGACATAGCAATAATGTGTGTTAGCATTAATGCAGGTTAGTAAATCTAACCCTAAGTTTGTCTTTGGGGTACTAGAAATTAAGGGGCCTGTTTACTAAGCCATGCTAGAGGAGTACTAGCATTTTTTTTTTGCACACACTAAAATACTGGAGACGTCCATAGGAATATATGGGTGTCTCTAGCGTTTAGCATGCGCTAAAAAAACGCTAGCGCATCTTAGTAAACAGGGCCCCAAGTGACTTGTCGCCAGTGGGAAAAGCACTATTTGAACCATGACTTCCCCTTTTTTTTTATTTTTTTTTAAATATTTTTATTGTTGTATGAAGACAGAAACAATCAGTTGAAAGCAATGAACCTTGACTTCTCTGGTTCTCAGTCTGCTCGTTTAACCTTCATTCCACTCTTTTGAAATGAAATAAACTCTGCTGGCATAAAGTGCTTGAAGTAATCTAATAAACAATAATGTCAATTGTTAGCTCTGACGCTATGTTTTGGACTGAGGAAGTCTGTCTTTTCCAGTTTAATAGCAGATTCAACCAGTAACCTTGAAAATGAAACCTGATGAACCCCAAGAAGCTGATCCAGATTTTTTTTTCTTCATTTGCAAATCTCTAGAAAAAGGGAACCAATCCATACATATAGTAGAAACAAACAAAAGAAGCAAGATTCCTGCAAAATCCATGGAGACAGCAACATAAACAAATAGTATTTTGGTTTTATTCCTTCTCTGGAGTGGAGGAGTAGCCTAGTGGTTAGTGCAATGGACTTTAAGCCATTGTGACATCACTGATGAGGTTGGCTCTTATTGGTGGAATGAGTGGAGGAGTAGCCTAGTGGTTAGTGCTATGGACTTTAAGCCATTGTGACATCACTGATGAGGTTGGCTCTTATTGGTGGAATGAGTGGAGGAGTAGCCTAGTGGTTAGTGCAATGGACTTTAAGCCATTGTGACATCGCTGATGAGGTTGGCTCTTATTGGTGGAATGAGTTGAGGAGTAGCCTAGTGGTTAGTGCAGTGGACTTTGATCCTGGGGACCTGAGTTCAATTCCCACTGCAGCTCCTTGTGACTCTGGGCAAGTCACTTAACCCTCCATTGCCCCTGGTACAAAAGAAGTACCTGAATATATGTAAACCGCTTTGAATGTAGTTGCAAAAACCTCAGAAAGGCTGTATATCAAGTCCCATTTCCCTTTCCCTTTCTGTCTGTCTCTCTCTCTCTATATATATATATGTATATGTAAAAGGCAACTTGAGAGTTTATATTAAAAACTCAACATTGCCGTGATTTACCATAAGACTGCATCAGAGGTATCAGATTTCATTAAAAACATGGGCAATAGGCAATATCAAAGGAGGCTTTCCAAACTCTATAAACATAACTAATTTATTAGAAATCCATATGTGCCAAAATTCTAAAGTAAAATTAATTTTAGTGAATAATTAAGGGTGTTTTGTTACTTCTTATGAATGATAGAATGAAGCAGCAAATCATTAAGCATCAATGCACTTAGCATAACGATGTTCTAAAAGGAAAACTCTATTGTTTATCAACCTTAAAATTATTTATATACAGCTATTGGTTCCACCTTTAAAAGTGCATTGATAGGATAAATTGAAGAAGCAGCAAAGCTTTATCATTTGTCGGAGGTAACAATATACCCTTAATATTTATTGGCTCAATATTCAGATTTCAAGTTTATTAATATTTTCTAATCCACCACCTGGCAATTCCATCTAGGTGGCTTACAAAGTTGTATATAAAAGAAATGTAAGTGCTAATAGATAATAAACAGAAAGTGTGAGGAAAGGGGGAGAAATTAGTTATCTGATTAGCAGCATCTTCTGCCTGAACAACTAGTGTTTACCAGGCCCACTCTGATTTTCAGTGGAATAATCCAGATAATGCTGCTAAAAATTGTGTTTGAACACCTCAGCACTCTCCGTGCCAGGGCAGTCCAGGGTCAGAGCTTATGGCAGAGTTATCCTAAATTGTCTGGATAGTTATCCAGGTACAGGTGCTGAATATCAGTGGTACCTGGATAACTTCTGAATGCCCCCTTATAGCCAGATATTCAGCACCAGTATCCTAGATCTGTCCTGGCGCTGAATATCTGGGTAAAACGTAAATGCCTTGATCAGCATTTGAAGTCCACGTTGACTGCAGTGTTTAACTTTGGGGGGGGGGGGGGGGTGATCATATTATTTGGAGAGTCTCATTTGTTGTTGTCTATTGCTAATGTGTAAAGGTTCTTCTTAACTCTGGTATGTGGAATGATTGATTTATTTCTTAATATATTACTTTCCCAATGGTGCAACCATTAACAAATTTGTGTGTTGTTTTTACTGAAATTTGCTACCATTGATACATGATCATGTTGACTTTTTAATATAAACTGTATGTTTCTTACCTGTTTTTTTTTTTTTTAGTTTTACATGTAATAATTTATTTATTTATTTATTTGTTACATTTGTATCCCACATTTGCCCACCTATTTGCAGGCTCATTGTGGCTTATATCTTACCATAAGGCGGTCTTATTTTAGTTTTATTGTAGTAGGGCAAAATCAGAACTAGATTAGTGTTTTAGGATTGACTTAGGTCAGGTGGTAATACTGTCAGCCAATCAGCATGGTTTACAAAGGAGCAGATGGTCAGACATTCATAGTACATGCCAATTTATGCAATTGGTTAGAACATTGGAAGGATTAAAACTGCCTGTTTCTCTGTTTATAAGGACACAGAAAGGGTGAAGTGTCATGAATCAGAGGATTGCATGTAGAAGATAAGCAGCAGTTGTTTAGGGAATGCATGACTCTAGAGCTTGTAATTCCCAGGTAAATGGAGCCTTACTTATTGGCAGCATGCTTGAGGACATTGTAGGTCTCAAGAGATAACTTATGTCTTTGCATGGGCCATAAACGTGTCCATGTCATATCAGTTATGTAGAGATTCTCCGAGGACAAGCAGGCTGCTTGTTCTCACTGATGGGTGACGTCCTCGGCAGCCCCTCCAATCGGAATCTTCCTAGCAAAGTCCTTTGCTAGCTCTCGCGCGCCCGCGCGGCCGTCTTCCCGCCCGAAACCGGCTCGAGCCGGCCAGTCTTCTTTCGTCCGCACTCGGTACGGCTGTGTTTTTTGCCGTGTTGAGCCCCGGAGAGTCGACCTCGCGCGTCCGGTGTTTAATCGACGTGTTTTTTCTTAGGAAAAGTTTCTTTTCATTCGGAAAGTGCTCCGGAAACCCCCTTGGGTTTCGTTTGCCCCTTCCCGTATCTCCAGTTTTTGCCCCGGTAAGTTTTCTTTCGTTGTCGGGGTAGGCCTCTTTCGGCCTCGGTCGAGATTTTTCTCCCTTAAAGTTTTGGTGCTCCGAATTCGTCATTTTGGATTTTGACTTCGCCGGCGTGATTTTTCCGCCCATGACATCGAAGCCTTCCAGCGGCTTCAAGAAGTGCACCCAGTGCGCCCGGGTAATCTCGCTCACTGATAGGCACTCTTCGTGTCTTCAGTGTCTGGGGGCCGAGCACCGTCCCCAGAACTGTAGTCTGTGTTCCCTTTTACAAAGGCGGACTCAAGTCGCGAGATTGGCCCAGTGGAACGTTTTGTTCTCGGGCTCTTCGTCGGCATCGGCACCGGGGTCATCGTGTGCATCGACGTCATCAGCGTCCAGACCTTCTTCCTTTGCTGCCAGTGCATCGAGTGCATCGAGGCATCGGCCCTCTGCATCGGTGCCGAGACATCGGATAGCTGCATCGACGTCGGTGGTACCGGGACCTCGCCTCCTGATGTCGTCGGACGGTGGTGCATCGAGTGGAGTGCAGGTGAGGGCTGTCCATTCCCCTGCTGGTGGCGGTGAGCCCTCGGGTGGGTCTCCTCCTACCCTGAAGGCTCCTGCGGTACAGCCCCCCCGAGACCGACCTCCTTCGGCCTCGGCCCCGAGGAAGCGACGGCTGGATTCTACGTCCTCCTCGTCGGTGCCGGGGAGCTCCGGTGACATGCTTCGGAAGAAGTCGAAGAAGCATCGACACCGGTCCCCTCCCCGCGTCGGCACCGAGAGCTCTGGGTCGCCGAGGGAGTCGGCACCCAGCAGGCATCGGCACCGAGAGGACCGCTCACCCTCTGTTCAGGAGGTGTCGATGCGCTCCACTCTGGACAGCCCGGAACAGCCTCCACGCCCGGAACAGGTTCTGACGTCGACGCCTGCATCGACCTCCATGCCTTTCTCTGCAGCCGCTCTGAACGAGAGCCTCCGGGCCGTTCTCCCAGAGATTCTGGGAGAGCTGTTGCGCCCTACCCCTCCGGTACCGGCGGTGCTTGCGCCTCCGGTACCGTCGAGCGTGGCGCCGGCTGGCCCGTCGTCCGGGGTGAGGTCCCCGACGTCGGTACCGCGTGCGGTGCCGACTGCGGCCACCTCCCAGGAGGGCTCCCCGACTACGTCGGCGGAGGGAGCTTCGCCGATGCGGGCGAGGGAGTCTACCTCACGACGCCCCCATCGTGGACGTGGCTCCGCGGAGTCGAGCCGGGCACGGTTGCAGACGCAGGTCCGTGAACTTGTGTCTGACACCGAGGGTGAGGCCTCGTGGGAGGAAGAGGAAGACCCCAGATATTTCTCTGACGAGGAGTCTGAGGGTCTACCTTCTGATCCCACTCCCTCTCCTGAAAGGCAGCTTTCTCCTCCCGAGAGTTTGTCTTTTGCTTCCTTTGTCCGGGAGATGTCTACGGCCATCCCCTTCCCGGTGGTTGTGGAGGACGAGCCCAGGGCTGAAATGTTTGAGCTCCTGGACTATCCTTCTCCACCTAAGGAAGCGTCCACTGTTCCCCTGCACCATGTCCTCAAAAAGACATTGCTGGCGAACTGGACCAAGCCTTTAACTAATCCCCACATCCCCAAGAAGATCGAGTCCCAGTACCGGATCCATGGGGACCCAGAGCTGATGCGCACTCAGTTGCCTCACGACTCTGGAGTTGTGGATTTGGCCCTAAAGAAGGCTAAGAGTTCTAGGGAGCATGCTTCGGCGCCCCCGGGCAAAGACTCTAGAACCTTAGACTCCTTTGGGAGGAAGGCCTACCATTCCTCTATGCTCGTGGCCAAAATTCAGTCTTACCAGCTCTACACGAGCATACACATGCGGAATAATGTGCGGCAGTTGGCGGGCTTGGTTGATGCTCTTCCCCCTGAGCAAGGCAAGCCTTTTCAGGAGGTGGTCAGGCAGCTGAAGGCGTGCAGAAAATTCCTGGCCAGGGGAGTTTATGACACTTTTGATGTTGCGTCCAGGGCCGCTGCTCAAGGTGTGGTGATGCGCAGGCTCTCATGGCTGCGTGCCGCCGACCTGGAGAATAGAATCCAGCAGCGGATTGCGGACTCGCCTTGCCGTGCGGACAACATTTTTGGAGAGAAAGTCGAACAGGTGGTAGAGTCTCTCCACCAGCGGGACACCGCATTCGACAAATTCTCCCGCCGGCAGCCTTCAGCTTCTACCTCTACAGGTAGACGATTTTTCGGGGGAAGGAAGACTGTTCCCTATACTTCTGGTAAGCGTAGGTACAATCCTCCTTCCCGACAGCCTGCGGCCCAGGCTAAGCCCCAGCGCGCTCGCTCTCGTCAGCAGCGTGCGCCTCAGCAAGGCCCCGCGGCTCCCCAGCAAAAGCAAGGGGCGAGCTTTTGACTGGCTCCAGCAGAGCATAGCCGACATCCAAGTGTCAGTGTCGGGCGACCTGCCAGTCGGAGGGAGGTTGAAAGCTTTTCACCAAAGGTGGCCTCTCATAACCTCCGATCAGTGGGTTCTGCAAATAGTCCGGCAAGGATACACTCTCAATTTGGCCTCCAAACCTCCAAATTGCCCACCGGGAGCTCAGTCTTACAGCTTCCAGCACAAGCAGGTACTTGCAGAGGAACTCTCCGCCCTTCTCAGCGCCAATGCGGTCGAGCCCGTGCCATCCGGGCAAGAAGGGCTGGGATTCTATTCCAGGTACTTCCTTGTGGAAAAGAAAACAGGGGGGATGCGTCCCATCCTAGACCTAAGGGCCCTGAACAAATATCTCGTAAAAGAAAAGTTCAGGATGCTTTCCCTGGGCACCCTTCTCCCCATGATTCAGCAAAACGATTGGCTATGCTCTCTGGACTTGAAGGATGCCTACACACACATCCCGATACTGCCAGCTCACAGACAGTATCTGCGATTTCAGTTGGGCACACGCCACTTCCAGTACTGTGTGCTACCCTTTGGGCTCGCCTCTGCGCCCAGAGTGTTCACAAAGTGCCTAGCTGTGGTAGCAGCGGCGCTTCGCAGGCTGGGGGTACACGTGTTCCCATATCTCGACGATTGGCTGGTGAAGAACGCATCCGAGGCAGGAGCCCTGCAGTCCATGCAGATGACTATTCGCCTCCTGGAGCTACTGGGGTTTGTGATAAATTACCCAAAGTCCCATCTTCTCCCAGTGCAGAAACTCGAATTCATAGGAGCTCTGCTGGATTCTCGGACGGCTCGTGCCTATCTCCCAGAGGCGAGAGCCAACAACTTGTTGTCCCTCGTCTCGCGGGTGCGAGCGTCCCAGCAGATCACAGCTCGGCAGATGTTGAGATTGCTGGGCCACATGGCCTCCACAGTTCATGTGACTCCCATGGCCCGTCTTCACATGAGATCTGCTCAATGGACCCTAGCCTCCCAGTGGTATCAGGCTGCTGGGGGTCTAGAAGACGTGATCCACCTGTCCACGAGTTTTCTCGAATCCCTGTATTGGTGGACAATCTGGTCCAATTTGACTCTGGGACGTCCTTTCCAAATTCCTCAGCCACAAAAAGTGCTGACAACGGATGCATCTCTCCTGGGATGGGGAGCTCATGTCGATGGGCTTCACACCCAAGGAAGCTGGTCCCTCCAGGAACGCGGTCTACAGATCAATCTCCTGGAGTTGCGAGCGATCTGGAACGCTCTGAAGGCTTTCAGAGATCGGCTGTCCCATCAAATTATCCAAATTCAGACAGACAACCAGGTTGCCATGTACTATGTCAACAAGCAGGGGGGCACCGGATCTCGCCCCCTGTGTCAGGAAGCCGTCAGCATGTGACTTTGGGCTCGCCGTCTCGGCATGGTACTCCAAGCCACATATCTGGCAGGCGTAAACAACAGTCTGGCCGACAGACTGAGCCGGATTATGCAACCTCACGAGTGGTCGCTCAACTCCAGAGTGGTGCGCCAGATCTTCCAAGCGTGGGGCACCCCCTTGGTGGATCTCTTCGCATCTCGAGTGAACCACAAAGTCCCTCAGTTCTGCTCCAGGCTTCAGGCCCCCGGCAGACTAGCATCGGATGCCTTCCTCCTGGATTGGGGGGAGGGCCTGCTGTATGCTTATCCTCCCATTCCTCTGGTGGGAAAGTGTTGAAACTCAAGCAAGACCGAGGCACCATGATTCTGATTGCTCCTTTTTGGCCACGTCAGATCTGGTTCCCTCTTCTTCTGGAGTTATCCTCCGAAGAACCGTGGAGATTGGAGTGTTTTCCGACCCTCATCACGCAGGACGAAGGGGCTCTTCTGCATCCCAGCCTCCGGTCCCTGGCTCTCACGGCCTGGATGTTGAGAGCGTAGACTTTGCCTCTTTGGGTCTGTCAGAGGGTGTCTCCCGCGTCTTGCTTGCTTCCAGGAAAGATTCCACTAAGAGGAGTTACTTCTTTCTGTGGAGGAGGTTTGTCGTCTGGTGTGACAGCAAGGCCCTAGCTCCTCGCTCTTGTCCTACACAGACCCTGCTTGAATACCTTCTGCACTTGTCTGAGTCTGGTCTCAAGACCAACTCTGTAAGAGTTCACCTTAGCGCAATCAGTGCATACCATTACCATGTGGAAGGTAAGCCGATCTCAGGACAGCCTTTAGTTGTTCGCTTCATGAGAGGTTTGCTTTTGTCAAAGCCCCCTGTCAAGCCTCCTACAGTGTCATGGGATCTCAATGTCGTTCTCACCCAGCTGATGAAACCTCCTTTTGAGCCACTGAATTCCTGCCATCTGAAGTACTTGACCTGGAAGGTCATTTTCTTGGTGGCAGTTACTTCAGCTCGTAGAGTCAGTGAGCTTCAGGCCCTGGTAGCCCAGGCCCCTTACACCAAATTTCATCATAACAGAGTAGTCCTCCGCACTCACCCTAAGTTCTTGCCAAAGGTCGTGTCGGAGTTCCATCTGAACCAGTCAATTGTCTTGCCAACATTCTTTCCCCGTCCTCATTCCTGCCCTGCTGAATGTCAGCTGCACACATTGGACTGCAAGAGAGCATTGGCCTTCTATCTGGAGCGGACACGGCCCCACAGACAGTCCGCCCAATTGTTTGTTTCTTTTGATCCCAATAGGAGGGGAGTGGCTGTAGGGAAACGCACCATATCCAATTGGCTAGCAGATTGCATTTCCTTCACTTACGCCCAGGCGGGGCTGGCTCTTGAGGGTCATGTCACGGCTCATAATGTTAGAGCCATGGCTGCGTCGGTAGCCCACTTGAAGTCAGCCTCCATTGAAGAAATTTGCAAAGCTGCGACGTGGTCATCTGTCCACACATTCACATCTCATTACTGCCTGCAGCAGGATACCCGACGCGACAGTCGGTTCGGGCAGTCAGTTCTTCAGAACCTGTTTGGGCTTTAGGATCCAACTCCACCCCCCGAGGGCCCTGTTTGTTCTGTTCCAGGCTGCACTCTCAGTTAGTTGGTAAATTTTTTAGGTCAATCTCAGTTATGTCCTCGCCGTTGCGAGGTCCAATTGACCATGGTTGTTGTTTTGAGTGAGCCTGGGGGCTAGGGATACCCCATCAGTGAGAACAAGCAGCCTGCTTGTCCTCGGAGAAAGCGAATGCTACATACCTGTAGAAGGTATTCTCCGAGGACAGCAGGCTGATTGTTCTCACAAACCCGCCCACCTCCCCTTTGGAGTTGTGTCTTCCCTTGAAGTATATTGTCTTGCTACATACTGGACTGGCCGGCTCGAGCCGGTTTCGGGCGGGAAGACGGCCGCGCATGCGCGGTGCGCGCGGGCGCGCGAGAGCTAGCAAAGGACTTTGCTAGGAAGATTCCGATTGGAGGGGCTGCCGAGGACGTCACCCATCAGTGAGAACAATCAGCCTGCTGTCCTCGGAGAATACCTTCTACAGGTATGTAGCATTCGCTGTACGAGGTATCATATTCAGTATCAAGTCAATATTAAAAAGCACTTATATATAAGTGCTGTTTTTAAAAGGCAGATAGGACTAGTCCAACTGATTATTTAATCCTGAATATATATAATACATCTAGATCTATGTGGCTAAGAAGGAGGCATAGTGGCACCAGTTACATATATAATGATCCTTGTGATCTTGGGCAAGTCACTTAACCCTCCATTGCCTCAGGTACAAACTTAGATTGTGAGCCCTCCTGGGACAGAGAAATATCCAGAGTACCTGAATGTAACTCACCTTCAGCTACTACTGAAAAAGGTGTGAGCAAAATCTAAATAAATACATTTATACATTTAATCTGCAGTATTCTGCTGTTTAAGATATAACAGTTGCTTCTTGGTTAAATCACTTGAGGGTGCTGAAGTGGTCCAGGGGTTGAGCCTGGGCGGAGCGGGCATGATATTCACTGCCAGTGCCTGGATAGATAACCAGAATGACCAGGACTACTTTTTATACAGTTCCATCTTTGTTTGGTTATCATCTGGGCCCTGGCAGTAAATATTATCAGATGTCTGGGTAACGCTCAAGTGGCAGCTTGAACCGTCCGATTGTCCCCATCCCTCCCAACCTCACCCATATCTAATCCTCTCTTCCCCCTCCCCAAGAGCAAAAGCCACCTTTGAATCCAATGCCATTCCCCCCTCCTCAAGGTCAAAGGCTTCCCCTTTGAGTCTGATACAGAGGTCGCAGCAGTCTTTTTGAATCTGGAACTGTGAAAGCCAGGAGCACCTGCCTCTTGGACCTAGACCTTGAAATGTAGGCCAGGGAGGATCTACAGGGGGTGAGGGGTGACAGGAAGGAATTGTATTCTAGAAGGCCTTTGCTCTTGAAGGGCGCAAAAATTCTTCACTCCCTAAACTGTACCGTTCCCTCAGGTTTTTGCAGGCCAAATGCATGACCCTGCGTTTTTAGCAGTAAATCTGAGCTGCCAAATACCAGGCCATTCCCGTAGCTTCACTAAGCCCTTCTTCATGTTAGCCACATCATCAAGGGTGTCCACCCTTCTGCAGATTTTGGTAACCTCTGCAAAGAGGCAAACCTTACCAGACAGCCCTTCAGCAATATCACTTACAAAAATGTTAAAAAGAACCGGTCAAAAAACTGAACCTTGCGGCACACCACAGGCGACATCCTTTTCCTCAGAACAAGCTCCATTTTCCACTACCCTCTCAATCCGTTCCTAACCCAGTCATCACTTTAGGGCCCATACCGTGGGCACTCAGTTTATTTATTAGTCACCAAAATGTGGTGAAGGCGGTTAGCTTAGCAGAGTTTAAAAAGGGGTTGGACGGTTTCCTAAAGGACAAGTCCATAAACCGCTACTAAACGGACTTGGAAAACTCCAAAATCCCAGGAATAACATGTATAGAATGTTTGTACGTTTGGGAAGCTTGCCAGGTGCCCTTGGCCTGGATTGGCCGCTGTCGTGGACAAGATGCTGGGCTCGATGGACCCTTGGTCTTTTCCCAGTATGGCATTACTTATGTACTTATCTGTGCGGAACCATATCAAAAGATTTGCTAAAATCTAAATACACCATATCTAGCACTTTCCCTCGATTCAGCTCTCTGGTCACCTAGTCAAAGAAATTAGTCAGGTTTGTCTGACAAGATCTGCCTTTCATGAAACCATGTTGCCTCGGGTCCTGTAATCCATTGGGTTCCAATGAGAGTTGGCTTGCATCCCCCGGTTTTGGATGTGCTTAGGAAATTCTTTCTTTTTAGACGGGTAACAAAAAGTTTAAAATACTTAGGGGTCCACTTAACTGGGGATCTCTATGCTGCTAACTACTCACAGAATAGGCTATTAAAGCTGATTTGGACTGCTGGCACTTTTCATTTTTTTATGGTTCAGATGTACAGCTATAATAAAAATGAACATTTTGCCCCGGCTGCTATATTTATGTCCATCACCTTACTCGGAAGTTCTTTAAATTCCTTACAAAGTAGATTCCTTAAATTCATTTGGAATAATAAATGCCCTAGATTACCAAAACCTACATCGCATAGGAATAGAAAGCAGTGCAGTCTTGGGGTTCTGCAGCCGGCATCATGCTGTAAGACGGCTCAAAGTAGAGCGGCAGTGGAACGGTTTCAAAACTACCTCAACATGTATAGGCTGGGAGAGAGGAGACATGATAGAAACGTTTAAATATCTCAAGGGCATTTTATGTAGAGGAAGAGAGCCTTTTTCAAATGAAGGAGAGCTCTGGAATGAGGGGGCATACGACAAAGTTAAGAGGGAATAGGCTTAGGAGTAACCCGAGGAAGTAGTATTTCACAGAAAGGGTGGTGGAGGCGTGGAATGGCCTCTCTGTGGAGGTGGTGGAGTCGAGGACTGTTCCAGAATTTTAAAAGGCATGGGAGATAAGCATGTGGGATCGCTTAGGAACAGGAAGTATTAGGGGTTACAGAGGATGGGCGGACTGGATGGGTCATATGGGCTTTATCTGCCGTCATGTTTCTATGTTTACCCCGTTAAACTTTGAGTCCAAATCGAGGTTGCCGCGCCGGTTTCGGGTGTTACAGACTTCCTTTGTCCCTCCATAGATTGCATATTGCTAGCCTAGAATTGTATGAGTAGAGTCTACGATTTCCAGTTATTCAGGTTCACACCCATTACTTTTAATCCCTTATTTTCTCTGGGGCAAGTACTGGGAGTCTTTAGTAGGAGGGAATCACAGGTACTGTACTGCTGGGATTAAGTATTTGAAGATTCGACTTTATTACATTTTCAGTCTCTTTCTCATGTCTCTCAGCTCCCCCTCAAGACCTGTTTGCTGGTGTATTTATTGTCCACTAGGGAGAATGTACAAACGACCAACAGGGATAATTCTTTTGTGTAGGTTATGTATGAGGACTTTGGGGCACCAGGAGGTTGATTTTAGCTCTTTACAGATATTTGGGGGACCTGCAGCCTAAGAGTATGCTGCAGAGAGCCCACTGAGGAGGGGAGGAAGAGCTGATTCATGTATAATGAGAGAGAATGAGATACATTGTAATCTGAACTGGCTTGGTTTTTGAGGGCAATTAATATCTAAGAGAACAGGTAAAAGTAATGTACAGATAGTATCTCACACCTGTGTGCCTTATCCACACTTTTCCTAGTCTGTCACCATTATGTTGGAAGTGTTATGGGAAGGGAGGCACTATGGGCCATATCTGGAGGGCCATACAAAGTCACCTCCACGATAGTTGTGTTGTATGATACTGTGGAATCACGGGTTTTCTTGTTTAGTTGGCTTGTTCCTACACTTACTACATAGGTACATAAGTATTGCCATACTGGGACAGACCAAAGGTCCATCAAGCCCAGCATCCTGTTTCCAACAATGGCCAATCCAGGTCACAAGTACCTGGCAAGATCCCAAAACAGTACAATACATTTTATGCTGCTTATCCTAGAAATAAGCAGTGGATTTTTCCAGAGTCCATTTTAATAATGGCTTATGGACTTTTCATTTAGGAAGCTATCCAAACCTTTTTTAAACCCCCCAAAGCTAACTACTTTTACTACATTCTCTGGCAATGAATTCCAGAGTTTAATTACATGGTGAGTGAAGAAATATTTTCTCCGATTAGTTTTAAGTAGCTTCATTGCGTACCCTCTAGTTCTAGTATTTTTGGAAAGAGTAAACAATCGATTCACGTCTACCTGTTCCATTCCACTCATTATTTTATAGACCTCTATCATATCTCCCGTCTCTTCTCCAAGAGCCCTAGCCGCTTTAGCCTTTCCTCATAGGGAAGTCGTCCCATCCCCTTTAACATTTTCGTCACCCTTCTCTGTACCTTCTCTAATTCCACTATATCTTTTTTGAGATTTGGTGACCAGAACTGCACACAGTATTAGAGGTGCGGTCGCACCATGGAGCGATACAAAGGCATTATAACGTCCTCATTTTTATTTTCCATTCCTTTCTTAATAATACCTAACATTCTATTTGCTTTCTTAGCCACCGCCGCACACTGTGCAGAGGGTTTCATTGTATCTTCAACGATGACACTAGATCCCTTTCCTGGTTGGTGACTCCTAATGTGGAACCTTGCATTACGTATCTGTAGTTCAGGTTCCTGTTTCCCACATGCATCACTGTGCAGTTGCTCACATTAAACGTCATCTGCCTTTTGGATGCCCAGTGTCCCAGTCTCGTAAGATCCTCTTGTAATTTTTCACAATCCTCTTGCTATTTAAAAACTTTAAATAACTTTGTGTCATTGTCAGATTTAATTACCTCACTAGTTACTCCAATCTCTAGATCATTTATAAATATGTTAAAAAGCAGTGGTCCCAACACAGACCCCTGGGGAACCCACTATCTACCCTTCTCCATTGAGAATACTGACCATTTAACCCTACTCTCTGTTTTCTATCTTTTAACCTGTTTTTAATTCACAGTAGTACACTACCTCCTATCCCATGACTCTCCAATTTCCTTACACTTAACACAGGCACAGAGTGCTCTAGTACAACACACTCTCAGTGCCTGCCGCTTAGGATTGGCGAGCTGTGGGAATGAGGGATGTCTATCTGTTAATAAATGGTTGACATTTTTACACTATACTTGTATGGTGGAAAGGTCGGCTGCCCAACACAATATGAGTTTGGTTAAATGAGAGAAGATTTGGAGTCCCATTCTTGATTCAGAGTCGTTAAAGGTTGGTCCAAGTTTGACAGTGAAGAAGGTGATCATCGGTTTCTGGGCTGGTGGGGCTCAAACGTTTAGGCCTAAGGTTGTTTTATTTGTACTCAACTGGTGGTTCAGTGCTTGTTTGTTTGTTCTACTTTGGGGGTGTTCCTCTTTTGCGAGTGGTATGGTGAAGGAGGCTATTCACTGTTTGGTAGTAAAATAAAATAAAATAGGTGCACTATGATCTAACATGGGCCAAAGCCAATAAGGATAAAGCTGAACTGTTTAACAATTATTTCTGCTCTGTGTTCACAGATGAAAGGCTGGGGGTAGGACCACAGAAAACAAATGCCAATGGGGATGGATGTATTCTCAGAAGACTGTGTTCGTGAGGAGCTAGCTAAACTAAAAGTAGACAATGCGATGGGGCCTGATGGGATATATACAAGGGTACACAAGGAACTTGGAGCAGTTCTGGTGTCTCCGCTTTCTGACCTCTTCAGTGCTTCCTTAGAGTCTGGAGTGGTACCGGAGGACTGGAGAAGGGCAGATATGGTCCCTCTGCACAAGAGCGGAAGTAAGGAGGAATTTAGGAATTACAGACCTGTCAGTGGTGAATAAACTAATGGAAACACTTCTAAAGAGGAGGATTGTAAGATTTCTCAAATCGAATGAAATGCAGGACCCGAGGCAGCATGGCTTCACTAGAGGCAGGTTGTGTCAGACAAACCTGATTGATTTCTTTGACTAGGTGACCAACAGTTAGACGAGGGAGGGGCACTAGATGTTATGTACTTGGATTTTAGCAAAGCCTTTGACATGGTTCCGCACAGGTGACTGATAAATAAACTGAGTACCCTTGGTATGGGACCTAATGTGACTGGATTAAAAACTGGTTAAGTGAAAGGAGACTGAGGGTAGTGGTAAATAGAACTTGCTCTGAGGAAAGGGATGTTATCAGTGTTGTACCATGTGGATCGGTCTTCAGGCCGGCTTTTTTTAACATGTTTGTGAGTGATATTGCGGAAGGACTGTCTGGTAAGGTTTATCACTTAGCAGATGATACAAAAACTCTGTAATAGGATAGACACCCCAAAGGGCATAGATGGCATGAGAAAGGATCCTAACGAAGCTTGAAGAATAGTCCAATAATTGGCAACTAAGATTTAATGCTAAGAAATGCAGGGTCATGCACTTAGGTTACAAGAATCCAAGGGAACGGTACAGTATAGGGGGGTGAAATGTTTCTGTGTACAAAAGAAGAGCGAACCTTGGGAGTAATTGTGTCTGATAACCTTAAGGTGGCCAAACAGGTAGAAAAGGCGACGGTGAAAGCCAGAAGGATGCTTGGGTGAATAAGGGGAGGAATGACTAGCAGGAAAAAAGAGGTGATAGTGCCCTTGTATAAGTCTCTGGTGAGGCCTTATTTAGAGTACTGTGTTCAGTTCTGGAGACTGCACCTACAGAAAGCTATAAACAGGATGGAGTCGGTCCAGAGAGCAGCTACAAAATTGGTGAGTGGTCTCCGTCATAAAACATATAGAGACAGGCTTATGAACCTCAACATGTATACACTGGAAAACAGGTGGGAGAGAGGGGATATGATAAACATTTATGTATAAACGGTTTTTATTGATGGACATACTTCAATTCAAACATAATAAATGCTTACAATTTACTTCCGGTGGGGGAATGGAGTAGAGAGGCGGAAGGTGAAGCTACTCCGGGACACGAAGTGAGCCGCACTCGTAATCAGCGTCCGAAACGAAAATAAAGCGTTAATCTGGAAGCGGGAAGGCGTCCTGCACAGGCGAGAGTCAAAAAGTCGAGAATCGGGAGCCATGGCGGCGAAATTAGGGCGGAAAGAACCTAAAGACCGAACGCGCCCCGGAGAAAACAAAATGGCGGACAAAGGAGCGCCAGATTCGCCCTCGCCTAGCTCACTTTGGGCCGCGGAGATCACTGAAGAAGTAAAGGCGGCAGTGGAGCAGACGATCGATCATAAAATGCAGTTGATCATAGATAAGCTGGATGGCATGGACGAGAGGCAAACCACGCTGATGACTGAGCTGCACGAGGTACAGCAGCGAGTGGGGCAGGCAGAGGAGGAGATCCGGAAAGTAGCAGAGGAGCACCCGAAAATGACCCGTAGATTGGGAGAGCTAGAGTCGAGGTTGGAGGATCTTGAGAACCGCTCAAGGAGGAACAACTTGAGACTGGTGGGACTCCCAGAGAGTGTTGGTGAAAAAAATCTGGGTGCTTTTCTTGAAAAATGGCTGCCAGGAGCATTGGAACAGCCAGGTCTTGAAGGAAAGCTGAGAATTGAACGGGCACACCGGCTGGGACCCCGACGTGACAACACGGAGAGACCACGGGTGACCATATTAAAGATCCTGAACTATGCTCACAAGATGGAGATTCTGCAGAGCCTGAGAGCAGGAAAGAAGCTGGATTACCAGGGAAAGAAAATTTTATGTTTCCAAGACTACTCACAGAAGGTATCTGCAGCCAGAAGGGACTTTGCCCCCATCTGCACAGCTTTATTTGAACTTAAATATAAGTTTAGCCTCCTGTACCCAGCAAGACTGAAGGTGATAAATAATGGTCAAGCAGTCTTCTTTGACACAGTGAGGGAGGCTAAAGAATTCGTGGGTAAACTGAAAGGAGAAGACGGCGGAGCACCTGGAGAGAATAATGGGTGAAGTGCACACTGAATTGCAGATCAAGACGAAAGGACGACAGAGCGGTGGGGGTTAAAGCTTGCAGAAATATGGAGGAGACTTTGAGTTGAATGACACACATGTTGATGTTGGCTCGTCGTTGCGAGCCAAAAGAATTTCTGGTTGCGGATGAGCGCAGACTTTTCACTGGACAAGGACATCAGAGGGTCATAGCCCTCAGAACAATAAGAAAGTGTCCTAATCCTGGGGACACGGAAGCTCACTTGCCTTCGGGCATGTTGGGGGTAAAGTATTTGGGGGGGGGAGTGGGAGGGGAAGGGACTAAGGGGAAGAGGGGAGGGAGGACTAGGGTTCGAGGGGCAGGCCATAGAAGGGGTAACAAAGAGGGGCGAATGTGGATGCATGAGATGTATGAAAGAGAGATGTGGATGTCTGACAATAGTGGTGGGCGACATGCGGACAAAGAACTGTACCCGGGAGGTGGAGGCTGGGACATCTCCGGGGTGTATATAAAGTGGAAGGCAGGAATGGAGTCACACATCAGTAAGCAGGGATGACAAACTTAAAGATAGTGACCTGGAATGTGGGGGGCATTCACTCTCCAATAAAAAGGCAAAAAATCTTGAAGGTCCTTAATGACCAGAAAACGACAATAGCTCTCCTGCAAGAAACGCATCTGACACACATAGAGCATGAGAAGCTAAAGAGATGGTGGGTGGGTGAGATCATAGATTCCCCGGCAGTAGGAGGGAAGGGAGGAGTGATAATACTGATTCGTAAGGGGCTGCATGTGAAAATACGGAAAATTGTAAAGGATACTAGAGGGCGGTATGTCCTGGTGGCCCTTGAGATAGAGAGACAATCAATGCTGTTATGTAATATATATGCACCCAATACTTATGAGAAGGTGTTTTATAAGACGCTTTTGCGCAGAGTGCAAGACATGGGGGAAAATCTTGTGGTGATGGGTGGCGATTTTAATGAGGTCAGAGACCCGCAACTAGACAGGTCTAGGCCGACGGAGAGGGAGCTGTCCAGGGGCCAGAGGGGGTTGGGGTTGCTAGAGGAGGCGTTGGATGTGATAGATGTCTGGAGAACCTTGCACCCGTTGGAAAAAGACTACACGCACCTGTCCAGAGCTCACTCCACACTGTCCCGTATTGATTATCTATGGATTGCAAGGGAATTGTTAACACAAGTACAAGGGGCGGCGATTGGACCAATAGTTGTCTCTGATCATGCCTGGGTATCGATGGAGATGAGACTGGATAATAATGTGCAGAGAACCTTTTCTTGGCGTTTCCCGACATACCTCTATCGAGATAGGCAATTTCAGTTACAATTAAAGGCTAGATGGGAACAGTATCAAAGGGAAAATGAGGCCCACAGGAGTGATCCGGTGCTCTTTTGGGAAGCCGCGAAAGCGGTTCTCCGAGGTGAGACAATAGCATATAATAGTTTCCAAAGGAAGGTGCGGAAGAGAGAAATACTGAGATGGGAGAAGAGGGTAACAACCTTAAGGAGAGAATATGGCCATACACACACACCAGAAGCGCGAGCCCGGTTATTAGAGGCGCAGCAAACCTTAAATGAACTGCTACAACAGACAGCGCAAAAATCCGCAATGTATTACAAATATCAATTGTATAAATTTGCTAATAAAGGAGGGAAATTTCTGGCTAGACTATTGAAAAGGCAGGTGGGGTCCAGAAAAGTGCTTTCACTAGCTAATAGCCAAAAAGAGCTGAAACACACGGATAGGGCGATAGCTGAGATCTTTAGACAATTTTATGAACAACTGTATAAACTGCAATCAGAGGTGGTAACTCCGAGCGCAGCATATCTTGGTAGTGTGGATCTACCACAGTTGGAAACTGCAGAATTAAAGATCTTAAATGCAGGAATAACAGAGGATGAAGTAGATTGGGTAGTACAGCAGAGCTCCCTGGGGAAGGCACCTGGGCCGGATGGCCTCAGTAACGAATTTTATAAATTACTTAGGCCTGGAATTGGACGACAACTAGCGGAGGTATTCAATGAGGTGGTCAGGAGGGGGCAGATGCCTGAACATATGAATAAGGCTAATATTACGGTAATACTGAAGCCACATAAGCAGGCACACTTACCGGAATCTTACAGACCTATATCTTTGCTGAATTCGGAGACGAAGTTTTTAGCTAAGATTCTGGCGAATAGACTGGCCCGGTTTTTGCCGACATTGCTGGAAGAATCACAGGTGGGTTTCGTGCAAGGTCGTAAAGTGGTTAGGAATCTGAGACGAATACTTGGGGCACTGGAACGAGTGAGGGATGAAGGTTTGCAAGCCATGTTAATAAGCTTTGACGCCGAAAAGGCCTTTGACAGAGTGGACTGGGGCTTTATGTTTGAGACCTTAAAGGCCTATGGCATAAAAGGTTTTTTTGGAAAAGCTGTAAAGACGTTATATACAAATCCTAAGGCACGAATTAGTGTCAATGGGTTATTCTCCGACTGGTTTGATATAGGAAGGGGAACCCGGCAGGGATGCCCGCTCTCGCCGCTACTATTTGTATTGACACTGGATCCGCTATTGCGGGAAATTAACAACAACGTAGAAATTAAAGGCGTTCGGATCCTGGATCAGGAATTTAAAACTGCAGCATTTGCAGATGATTTACTGGCACTAATAACGGATCCGCAGAAATCGTTGACTCGGTTGTTGGAAAGTATGAGGGAATACGGGGACTTTGCGGGCTTCAAATTGAATCTAGAGAAATCAGAAGCCCTAGTCAGTGCCGGGGTAGACCCAGGGATATGGAGTCGGTCACAGATCCGCCAAGCACACACGGAATTTAAGTATTTGGGAGTGCAACTGTCAATGGACCCAGCACAACTATATAGAATTAATGTCCCTCATTTAATTGGGGAAACTAAAATACAACTGACAGCTTGGTTTCTCTGCCGCTGTCTTTTCTAGGTAGAATCCATCTATATCGCATGGTCATATTCCCGAAATGGCTGTACATGTTGCAGATCTTGCCTATCAGGCTGTTGGTCAGAGATTTGAAAACTCTGCAGAGGCACATAGCATGGTTCTGCTGGGCGGGGAAAAAATCGAAAATGAAGTGGAAATATGTGTTTGGGACTCAGCGTGAGGGTGGGTTGGGCATGCCTGATTTAAAAGAATATAACTGGGCTTGCATGGCCAGACACTTGCGAGATTGGGTCTTGCAGTTGACAACCTACACTGATATAGGATGGGAACAAGCTTTGTTTCGACCATGGTCTTTAAATTGCTTATTACACACTAGGAAAGTGAAGATACCAACTCCTTTCCAAGATAGTGTACTATTACAACCTCTACGTTACGCCTGGAGGTTGTTGTTGGGCATCTGGGGGCAGGACCCGGAGGCCAGTGTGCTGCTAACGCTAGTGGGGAATGTAGATTTCCAGGCGGGTAGGGAGAACCGAATTTTTAAAGACATGGAGCGACAGGGAGTGATACTACTGGAGAGTTTTCTTCAGGTGGATGGGTCGCTGCTGCCCTATGGGGAATTTGAAAGGAGGTGTGCGGGAGGTCCACTGGCGAGATTGGCCTATTTACAACTGGAACACTATTTCAGAAGCTTACCCAGGTCTGCACTCACACTGGAGTTTGGGAAGAAGGTTCGGGAGTTCCTGAAAGGGGATGAAGTAGAACAGACATCAATCTCCTGGTTTCACAAGGCGCTGAGGGATTTAAAACCCCCCAAAGATGTCAAAGAGGTAGTGGGGAGATGGGAGCAAGAGATGGGAAGTTCTTTTGCTATAGAGAAGGTGATGACAGCACTAAAAGGGATGACAGGAGTAGTGCATAGTGCAGAACTACAAGAATGTCACTTTAGAACAATACATAGAGCATACTTCTCGGGCAAGCAGGCATGGCATGCAGGGATAGTAGAAGCTGATAGATGCCGGAAGTGTGGAGTGGGCATGCCTTCTTTGGCACATGGATTATGGCAGTGTCAGCGAATCCGGGGCTTCTGGACAGCTCTCGCCCGGTTTGTGTCAAGGATCTTGGGGTGTAGAATACAGCTCACTTTCGAGCGAGTCATGTTTAGCTCGCCAAAAGTGTGGACACGGGGAACAAAAGAAGAGAAGCTATTCCTGAGTAAGTCTTGCATTCTAGGGAAGAAATGCATATTGAATCATTGGTTAATGGACATACCGCCCTCCTACTGGTATTGGAGGAACAAATTGCATGCGCTTATGCTGTGGGAGGCCAGAGGTGCTCGTTCCACCCCCAAAAGGAGGACACATTTCATAAAAATTTGGACAGCATATTTGAATGTAGTAGCGCCCAGAGTTAGAAGTCAGGTGTTGAATGAGTTGGAGTGAATGGGGATGACTGTGGAGATAGAGCGAATGGTGAGGAAGGGAGAAGTGCTGGGGGGGGGGGGGGGGAAGGGTGGAGAGGGAGGGAAGAGGATGGGGGATATTTCTGAGACAAATACCACCGACAACTGACTATAGGGAAATGTGTTAGTTTTATGGGTGCTGATGTTGGAAATAAAGCTGTATGGTTCATGTAAGAGACGGAGAAGTAAGATGAAGGGTTATAAGAAACAAGGCCCGGTGCGGCAGATCTTGCCTTTAAACTACTGTCTCATAATGAAGAGTATTCCTATGATCAATACCCTGAACAGTATATCCTATGGGTGGTAGCATTGTATGAAGTTGGGGGTGTGCACAACTTGAGGGGGGAGGGGGGTGGGGAGAGGGGGTGGGAAGGGGGATAAAGCTAAAACCTTAACAAATTGACTTGAGTTATCACGTTGATATTTGGATTTACCTACTTTCAGTGTAAAATGTACAAGTTTCGTTGTTATCAATAAAAAAGATTTAAACATAAATGCTTACAATTTATATCCTTACCGATATTTCTATAACAGCAACATATCTTACAGCGTGTCTATCCCATCACTTTTTTAACATTTTCCCCCTCCCCCCTCCCCCCCCCCCCCCCCCCCCCCCCCCCCCCCCCAGGAAAATGAAAAAACAACAACCTCTGGATTTGAGCTTCATACTTCCTATTGACACTCTCGTCAAACCTTATCCAGTTCTTAGTCACTTACACGAGGGGCTTATAACTTCTTTATATCAGTCCTAGCCTGTTAAGTATAGCACTTCTGGCTTTGAGATATATTTTGCAAATAATGAGTCCAAACATTAAGAAATTTCTTTCTTCTCCTCAAGTTATCATAGGCTTCCCTTGCCTCCCACAACATTAGCTCATGTAGCTTATTCCTCCATAGCCAAACAGAGGGTGGCTCTACCTGCATCCAATGTCTCAATATGCATTTTTTGCCCACTGCAAATGCCTTACATAAAAATACCTCCAGGTTTTTATCCGATATCCCATATGCATTGTTTTTGTTCAAGAGTACTCCTCTCCAAGAGGGGTGCACCTTTTGCCCCAATACTTGTTCTAAGTACCCCTGTATCGCTCTCCAAAATGTTTTTATTTTATCACACCTCCAAATGCATGCAAAAATGTGTTCCTCTCTCTATGGCATTTAAGGCATTGGGGATCAGAGCTCCATCCCGCCCTTACAGCTTGGGATTGTGTTATATAGCCTCGATGAATAACCCTGAATTGACTCTCTTGCAACTCTGCCCCCCCCCCCCCCACCCCCACCTGCCCAGGTATGCTTTTGATTAGTTTCGCAAAATTTATTCCTTTCAGCTCATATCCCAAGTCTTTGCTCCATGTGTCTTTAAGCTTCTCATATGTTCTGGGGGGTCCGAGTGGGACTAGAGCTTTATGTAGGCTCGATATTGATACCTGACCATGTGCGTCCCCTTCCAGGAATTCACGTATCTTCTGACCCAATTTTGTGCCCAGGGCTGCCTGATCTAAACTATGCCAGTAATGATGCAGTTGTCTGTATGTATAATAATCCTTCTGGGCCAATACCTGTCTCTGCTGCAGATCCTGAAAGCTATGCAGGTTTCCCTCTTCATTCATTAAGTGTTCATATGATAAACATTTAAATACCTCAGTGGCATTAAGGGGTTGAGCCTTTTTCAAATGAAGGAAAACTGTGGAATGAGAGGGCATAGGATGAAGTTAAGAGGAAATAGGCTTAGGAGGAATCCAACAAAATACTCTTTCACGGAAAAGTGGTGGATGCATGGAATGGCCTCCTGGTGGAGGTCGTGGAGACGAGGACTGTGTCAGAATTTAAGAAAGCGTGGAACAGGCATGTGGGATCCCTTAGGAAAAGGAGGAGTTAGTGGTTACTGAGGAAGGGCAGACTGGATGGCCCATTTGACCCTTATCTGCTGTTATTCTTCTATGTATCCTGTTGTTCTTTTAATGTGTTTCTAAAATGTGTTGGTTTCCTGCACTGTTTTGTAACTTTTGAGTCTGCTAATAAAAAAACCTCTTAAAAAAACAGAAACGCCAGCAGCTGAATATTGACTGGATAAATTACACATTCATAGCAGGGTCACGCAAATAAGCAGGTAAAAGTGAAATGTTTAATTTGGATGTTCTAACTTATACCTATACAGTGGGGGAAATAAGTATTTGATCCCTTGCTGATTTTGTAAGTTTGCCCACTGACAAAGACCATGAGCAGCCCATAATTGAAGGGTAGGTTATTGGTAACAGTGAGAGATAGCACATCACAAATTAAATCCGGAAAATCACATTGTGGAAAGTATATGAATTTATTTGCATTCTGCAGAGGGAAATAAGTATTTGATCCCTCTGGCAAACAAGACCTAATACTTGGTGGCAAAACCCTTGTTGGCAAGCACAGCGGTCAGACGTCTTCTGTAGTTGATGATGAGGTTTGCACACATGTCAGGAGGAATTTTGGTCCACTCCTCTTTGCAGATCATCTCTAAATCATTAAGAGTTCTGGGCTGTCGCTTGGCAACTCGCAGCTTCAGCTCCCTCCATAAGTTTTCAATGGGATTAAGGTCTGGTGACTGGCTAGGCTACTCCATGACCCTAATGTGCTTCTTCCTGAGCCACTCCTTTGTTGCCTTGGCTGTATGTTTTGGGTCATTGTCGTGCTGGAAGACCCAGCCACGACCCATTTTTAAGGCCCTGGCGGAGGGAAGGAGGTTGTCACTCGGAATTGTACGGTACATGGCCCCATCCATTCTCCCATTGATGCGGTGAAGTAGTCCTGTGCCCTTAGCAGAGAAACACCACCAAAACATAACATTTCCACCTCCATGCTTGACAGTGGGGACGGTGTTCTTTGGGTCATAGGCAGCATTTCTCTTCCTCCAAACACGGCGAGTTGAGTTCATGCCAAAGAGCTCAATTTTTGTCTCATCTGACCACAGCACCTTCTCCCAATCACTCTCGGCATCATCCAGGTGTTCACTGGCAAACTTCAGATGGGCCGTCACATGTGCCTTCCGGAGCAGGGGGACCTTGCGGGCACTGCAGGATTGCAATCCGTTATGTCGTAATGTGTTACCAATGGTTTCGTGGTGACAGTGGTCCCAGCTGCCTTGAGATCATTGACAAGTTCCCCCCTTGTAGTTGTAGGCTGATTTCTAACCTTCCTCATGATCAAGGATACCCCACGAGGTGAGATTTTGCGTGGAGCCCCAGATCTTTGTCGATTGACAGTCATTTTGTACTTCTTCCATTTTCTTACTATGGCACCAACAGTTGTCTCCTTCTCGCCCAGCGTCTTACTGATGGTTTTGTAGCCCATTCCAGCCTTGTGCAGGTGTATGATCTTGTCCCTGACATCCTTAGACAGCTCCTTGCTCTTGGCCATTTTGTAGAGGTTAGAGTCTGACTGATTCACTGAGTCTGTGGACAGGTGTCTTTCATACAGGTGACCATTGCCGACAGCTGTCTGTCATGCAGGTAACGAGTTGATTTGGAGCATCTACCTGGTCTGTAGGGGCCAGATCTCTTACTGGTTGGTGGGGGATCAAATACTTATTTCCCTCTGCAGAATGCAAATAAATTCATATACTTTCCACAATGTGATTTTCCGGATTTAATTTGTGATGTGCTATCTCTCACTGTTACCAATAACCTACCCTTCAATTATGGGCTGCTCATGTCTTTGTCAGTGGGCAAACTTACAAAATCAGCAAGGGATCAAATACTTATTTCCCCCACTGTATGTTTAGTGGTACTGTCTAAATGGATAATGCTGCTGAATATATGTATAACTTGAAACCACCTAAATTATATGTTTCAAATTATATGCTGCCTGTCCTGCTGAATAATTGTCCTTTATATCTCTTTATGGTCAACGTCATTGATCATAATAGTGTCATGGTACATATCCTGTGATATGAGAAACACCACTTGACTCTAATTATAGACCTCAGAAAGCCATTCTAATTTTTCTCATTTTTTTTTCTTTTTAGCTTGTGTAGGAAAAATATCTTCAATTATCTGAATAACTTTCATATACATTGAAAAGTAAAATAAATTCCTTATCTCTGTAGTTTCAGTGCCTCAGGATAGGACAGTTGTAATTTCCAAGTGCAACAGATCACCACTTGCAAAGCGTTGACCAGCTGAATGATTCATCAAAAGCTACAGCAGTGATCCCCTAAACTGCACAAGTTTTGCCTCATTATTTTGACCATTTAAAACTCTGTGATATTTTTCAAAACTTTGACAAAAGCCTCCTCTCACCCTTGCTTCCATAATGCACACTGTCAGGCTTATTTTCGAAAGAGAAGGGTGCCCATCTTTCGACACAAATCAGAAGATGAGCGTCCTTCTCACAGGGTCGCCCAAATCGGCATAATCGAAAGCCGATTTTGGGCGTCCTCAACTGCTTTCCGTCGCAGGGACGACCAAAGTTCCCGGGGGGGTGTCAGAAGCATAGTGAAGGCGGGACTGGGGCTTGCCTAACACATGGGCGTCCTCGACCGATAATGGAAAAAGAAGGGCATCCCTGACGAGCACTTGGGTGACTTTACTTGGTTCGTTTTTTCTTACGACCAAGCCTCAAAAAGGTGCCCGAACTGACCAGATGACCTCCCCTTACTTCCCCAGTGGTCACTAACCTCCTGTCACCCTAAAAAAAAAACTTTAAAAATATATTTCCAGCCTCTATGCCAGCCTCAAGTATCATACCCAGCTCCATCACAGCAGTATGCAGGTCCCTGGAACAGTTTTAGTGGGTACTGCAGTGCACTTCAGGCAGGCGGACCCCGGCCCATCCCTCCTACCTGTTACACTTGTGGTGGTAAATGTGAGCCCTCCAAAACCCACCACAAACCCACTGTACCCACATGTAGGTGCCCTCTTCATCCCTAAGGGCTATGGTAGTGGTGTACAGTTGTGGGAGGGGGTTGGGGGGCTCAGCACACAAGGTAAGGGAGCTATGCACCTGGGAGCTTTTTCTGAAGTCCACTGCAGTGCCCCCTAGGGTGCCCGGTTGATGTCCTAGCATGTCAGGGGGACCAGTGCACTACGAATGCTGACTGCTCCCATGACCAAATGGCTTGGATTTGGTCGTTTCTGAGATGAGCGTCCTCGGTTTCCATTATCGACAAAAATTGGGGACGACCATCTCTAAGGACGACCATCTCTAAGGTCGACCTAAATGTTGAGATTTGGGCGTCCCCAACCGTATTATCGAAACGAAAGATGGCCGTCCATCTTGTTTCGATAATGTGGGTTTCCCCACCCCTTCGCGTGGACGTCCTGCAAGGCCGTCCTCAGGAAAACTTGGGCGCCGTTCGATTATGCCCCTCCACGTATTCTAAACACGTATTGAATATTTATGTAATTGATGGCTTTGTTGTTGTTGTTGTTTTTCCTTTAAAATTGTAGAGTATGTTGTGTAGATCAGTGGAACATACCCCTACTTCAATGCATTTTGTATTGTTTTTTAAACAGCAGAATGTAATAAAAAAATACAAGGGTGGGAAGAATTTTGCAGGGTGCTGTCCACTATTCCAGGCTTTTTGGATGTGCTTGTAGCAATGTTTCTGTGCATGGGTTTTTTTCTGTTTAGACTGTATCTGTTTTCATGGAACACAGGCTCTGCTGTACAGTCTATCATCCAGTTCTGAAATGCACTTATAAGCTTCACATAAATTATGGGAGATGCATTTTAAAATGTGATTAGACCTTGATGCTGATGACATTATGGTGTTCTTTGTGGATAATAGGTTGTAACTTATATATGATAAATATTGTATAGCTAATGAGTTTAGGGAAAGGCCATAGCTCAGAAGTATTATAGAAGAAAACAACCTGCTTATTGAATTCCTTCTCATATGAGAACAAACCTTATGTTTAGCATTAACTTTGTATTATGTGAGGACTCCATTTGGAAAAATATTTGTATCTCTGTGGATGATGTTATATTTCAGAATACTTAGGTAACACTTGCTCTGTTGCAGTAGTTTTATGATGTCATCAACTGTGCTAAAAGTTGCTTTCCTTCCCCATGGGTTTTGTGACATCAGTTGCAGCTGATTGGCTGTATAGTCTGTTTCAGTACTTTATTCCATATTAGAATAATGTTTAGCAACTCTAAAGTAAAGTTTACCTTTTAGCGTCTCTTGATACTGTTTTTTGAATCTATGTATATGAAATAAATGTGTTTTTGTACTTTTTGCACACAGTAGAAATCAGTCTAGCAAAAGCTGCACCCATCAACATCATCACAGGTCAAACAGCAAGGATACCCAGTCATTGGGGGTTGGATTACAAAGAGGAGGAGATGATGTGCTCCCTGCCAATGAAACACTCATAAATGGGAATCATCCTGCAGCCACCCACAGTCCAATGGCACACAAAAAGAATTATCAGCAGAGTAGCCAAAATGCAGCTGTCAACAAGGACTTGACCAGTAATAACTTGCCACATCTTCTCAGCCCTAAAGAATCGAAGACAAAAGCAGAGTTTGATTTTAATACAGAGCAAAAGACTTCAGAGGGTCCAGGCTCAAAATACCTAAAATCAAACTCACGCTCTCAACAGAACCGGCACTCTTTCATGGAAACATCACAGAGCAAAACAGGAAGTCTGCAGCCAGGCGAAAAGCACAGTCGCCACAGCTACATTGATACAATACCCCAGTCCTCCAAGAAGAATGCATCCTATATATCAATGTCAAAGAGTCACGCAGGGTTGACAGACTCAAAATCTGTGGGTAATCTTAGCGAAGTCAGAAGTCAGATTTTGGAACCCAGTAGCAGGTATTTCCCCTCCAGCTGCTTGGACTTGAACTCTCCTACCAGTCCAACACCACCTAGGCATAATGACAATAGAACTTTGCTTAGTCCCTCAGGGAGGAATAACCGAGCTGAAAACAGCCTGGATTCCCGCAGGCCACAGACAAGGCATTCAAGGACCATGGATGAATTAAAACCGCCTGATCAAATGGACTCAAGCCATTCCCATTCCAGCTCTGGCCCACATGAATCCTTTTCCTATGGCCTGGGATACACTAGTCCCTTTTCTTCACAGCAGCGTCCTCACAGGCATTCTATGTATGTGTCCCGGGACAGAGTGAAGGTAAAGAACACTGACGGTGGACTGGCTGTAGGGCAAGGTATGGCTTCACGTGCAAACAGTCTGCAGTTGCTGTCTCCTCAGGTGCAACACCGGTCTCTTACCAGGTCTGTTGGGTCTTCACGGGAGGACTGCACAGAGGATCTTAACAGGGTCAGTGCGAAACTTTGCTTGGCTCACTAAGTAAAAATGAGAAATGATCAGGTTCATTCCAAATTCAGCATCTGTCTGAAATGCATAGATCTTCTCAAAAAGCTTCTGTTATTTGAACTCTTCTTCAATTGGGCTTTGCATTGAGTCAGAGAAGCAGCATGATACAGGAGTACTGAAAATGGCAGTGATTTACAGTGATTTTCTGGCAGGGCTGTACCAGGTCACTGAAAAGACAAATTGAGTCAAGTGCAACTGGCAAAACCAAGGAGTGCACACTCACAAAACAAAGCCAAAAACAACAGAATAAAAACTTTATTAAAATATATTATGTATAAATACTAAATAAAATACTAAATCATGTAATCACATAAAAACCTGGCCATGCCCATTTTTCAACATACACCTGCATCAGTGGTTAACATTAAATAAGCAATTTCTTAAAAACGTTCTTCATGTAGCACCATATGCCTACATCATTAGATCTCTAATATAAGGAAATCTAGATTGAATATGGTCTAAAGTAGGGGTGCTCAATATTGGTCCTCGGGATCCACAACCCAGTCGAGTTTTCAGCATTTCCCCAATGAAAATGCATGAGATTTATTTTCATACAATGGAGGTAGTGCATGTAAAAAGATCTCGTACATGTGTTTTGGAAATCCTGAAAACGGATCCCGAGGACCAACATTGAGCACCCTGCTTTATGTTTAATCCCTGATGCAGGTGAATTCCGAAACATTGGATTTTGTGTGATCGTATGATTTTTATTATTTATATATAATATATTTGTAAGGAAGTTTTTATTCCAATGTTACTGTTTTTCTTTTTTGGCTGTTTTTATGAGTGTGCACTCCTGTGGTGTAGTCACGGGGGATCCCCAAGTCCCACCAGCAGAAAACCTTCTTGAACGTAGCCAGGACTCTCTCAAACACAGTTCTATAATTGCCTGCAGCTTACCTGAGCTGCCTGTTGCCAGCATTCAGCACATGCTCAGTTTTTGCACATGCACGAAAGCATTCGCTGGGTGCCGGCATCAGGCGGCTCAGGAAATCTGCTGCCAGCTGCTGCGTTGTATTGGGGAGAGTTTCTATCCACATTGAAGGATGTTTTCAGCTGGCAAGGCTTGGGGATTCCTGCCAATTCAGGTATTGAATGTTAGCGAGGCATGGGCTGCAGAGAAGACGTGCCCACCCAGTTTGACCATTGGCCACCCAAAATTTATTTTTTTTTATTAAAGTTTCACAGATACATCTGAACAGATATTCAACTACACATTGACATCTTGCTTCTTACATCAATCTATGCCTATCCCCGACTGTAGTTTCCCTCCCTTCCCTCCCTATCCCGGTGGTGAGTGCTGCTGTTCCTTATATTGTTCATAAAGTGTCCAAATTTTGTTAATCCACCCAAAATTTGAGGTCTGGCTGCACCTGTAACCTTTTGTTGCTGATCTGGAGCCTTTACAAACTTGCTTCCTTTTCCTCATTGTAGCTGCAGTAGAAGGTGGAAGGCACTGCTGGCCTTAAGCTGGTACCCTTTTTTCCACAAAGATTACCACTGGTTTTATGATCAGTTATAAGGGTATTGGTTTGTTCTTGACAATTCCACCTTTCTCTTCCAAGCAGATCAGATTTATCCAGTTAAGAGAAGATGGTGTTTGGGTCATTACAAATAATTTTACATAATTGGCAGCCTGACTTATCTGGCTACATTTTTCTGAATATCCAGTTAAGATTATCTGGATATACTTAAGTGAATAACTTTAACTCTGAGTACCATGCTGCCTATTTATTCCTTTATATTTTCTATTATCTTATGTCAGTTCTATCAAGTTGATAAACAAGTATGTTGAAAGAAACTTTAATACTTCTTTTAAAGATATAGTACTGTATTCTCACAGTTTGCAAAGCATAACAGTGAAAGAATTGGTCGTGCTGCAGTTAAATTTTCAAATGTGGTGTATTCTGCTTTGACATTGTTTTGGTTTCTCAGCTAACCTTCCTTGATACTCAGTGGAAACCTGCTTTTTACCTCCCTGCCATTTTTGACAAGTAGAGGGACTCAAGGCTAATTAATATTAGACATTCAGGGGCCCAGGGCAGAAACTGGGGAAGGGACCCCAGAAGGTCTAATATTAGCCTTGAGTCCATCTGCTATGACTTTTTCAACTTAAGGCAGACTTGGGGCCCCCTGTGGTATGGGGGCCTAGGGCAATTGCACCTGTTTACCATACCGGCCCTGAATGGATTCCATAGGTTCATTAATGACAATGAGAGTTTGTTCTGCCCCAGGTTTTACAGCCTGCTTTACTGACACAGGCTACTCAGTAATTACTGTGGATTCTTTTGGATTCGTATTAGGTAAATGAGACTTTTATTAGAGGTTCTAAGATCTAAGATATACACACACACAATGATTGATTAGCTATATAATTGAAAAGAAACAATACCTATAAACCAGAGAAGTGCCAAGGTGGTCTGACTAGATTTTCAGCAGCGCTATTCAGGTATGACCTAGTGAGTGGGATCTATCCAGTTAGGAGCTGCTTCTAACCAGATGAGTCCTGTTGAGTATCAGGCCCAAACTCCCTTGTGTAAAGGGGTGCCTTATGTTAGTGGGACCAGGACAAGACCGATCTGAATTTCCCAGCTTCGTAAAATCTCTTCATTTGAGAGATCATGGTGCTTATTTTCAAAGCACATAGACTTAGAAAGTTACGTGGAGGGGTATAATCGAACGGGGTGCCCAAGTTGTCATGAGGGCGTCCTCGCAGGATGGCCCCGTAAAGGGGCGGGGCAACCCATATTATCAAAACAAGATGGGCGTCAATGGTTCGTTTCAATAATACGGTTGGGAACGCCCAAATCATGAAATTTAGGTTGACCTTACAGATGGTTGTCCTTAGGTCGTTTTTGAGATGGTCGTCCCCGGTTTTCAGCGATAATGGAAACTGAGGACGCCCATCTCAAAAATGACCAAATCCAAGCTATTTGGTCATGGGAGGAGCCAGCATTCGTAGTGCACTGGTCCCCCTGACATGCCAGGACACCAACCGGGCACCCTAGGGGGCACTGCAATTGCTTCCAGGTGCATAGCTCCCTTACCTTCAGTGCTGAGCCCCCCCAAACCTCCCCCAAAACCCACTCCCCACACCTGTACACCACTACCATAGCCCTAAGGGGTGAAGGGGGCACCTACATGTGGGTACAGTGGGTTTTGGGGGGGGGTTTGGAGGGCTCAATATTTACCACCACAAGTGTAACAGGTAGGGGGGGGATGGGCCTGGGTCTGCCTGCCTGAAGTGCACTGCACCCACTAAAAACTGCTCCAGGGACCTGCATACTGCTGTGATGGAGCTAGGTATGACATTTGAGGCTGGCATAGAGGCTTGCAAAAAATGTTTTTACAATTTTTTTTTTTGGCTGGGAGGGGGTTGGTGACCACTGAGGGAGTAAGAGGAGGTCATCCCCGATTCCCTCCAGTGATCATCTGGTCAGTTCGGGCACCTTTCCGAGGCTTGGTCATGAAAAAAAATGGACCAAGTAAAGTAGGCCAAATGCTCGTCAGGGACGCCCTTCTTTTTTCCATTATTGGCCGAGGACGCCCATCTCTAAATCATGCCCCAGTCCTGCCTTCGGTACGGTGCCGACACGCCCCCGTGAATTTTGGCCGTCCCTGCGATGGAAAGCAGTTGAGGATGCCCAAAATCGGCTTTCCATTATTCCGATTTGGGTGACCCTGAGAGAAAGATGCCCATCTCCCTATTTATGTCGGAAGATGGGCATACTTCTTTTTTGAAAATTTACCTGATAGTAATCTATATAGCTTTGTAAGTCTGTGTGCTTTGAAAGTAAGCCTCCATGTATCTCTGGAAGAAATATTTTCTTTGAAATGTTTTCTGTGTTTTTAAGTTGTTCTGTATTGAGAATTAAAGGCCATATCACACCACAGCTAGTTCTTCACAAAGCTGTTCATATGTATATTTGTTTGTGTCCATATGTACTGATTAGGATTGAATATTTAAAATGTTTGTCTAACTCTGCTGGACAAATCTTCACACTTGAAATTTTCTCCTCTGTGACAACCAGATAAATTTTCTATGGGCTGTTCTAAGCATCTCTCTATATAAAAGGCAACACCAACGTTCTATGAAGCCTCCAGCCGGAAGTGTGAAGGGGGAGAGATATCCGGTTTCCCCATGAGTGTCTGCCCCGCCCTCTCTGTAACACAAACAGTCAGTGAAGGAAAACAGCAGAGCAGGAAATCAAATCGCTGGCTCTGTAACAGTGAAGGACTCAGAGGGGGGAGGGGAGAGAGGGCAGGGACACACACACTCCCACATGCACACAGAAGAAAACATTGCTAGCCCCCGTTTCATTTGCATCAGAAACGGGGCTTTTTTACTAGTGTACTATATTTACCCAAATTAAGAAATGTTCATGGGAATTGGTTTAACCTTAGCCAATCAGCTCTGACCGGCCAAAGCTCTTTGGCTGTCTCTGATCAGACAAATACTTGTCCAAGAGTTAACCCGATAGCTTTATCCAGTTACCTTTAGATCAGTGTTCCACCATGTATGAAAATGAAATACTGCTTAGTAACCAGTGATTGGTGTGATTTTTGCAGTATATCAAGTGCAAGAAATAAAATAAATAATAAAGTTGATTTTCTGAGGACAAGCAGGCCATTGTATTCTCACAGCCGGGTGATGTTATCCAACAGAGCCCTGAGCAGACTCTAACTAGTGAGAACAAGAACTTTTCTAGAAGCATCCCACCTTACATGCACTGGTGCCTTCCAACCCAATGTATGAGCACAGGTCCTTCAGTCTTTGTTTTTCCATGGAGCAAGAAAGACTTGTCATCATGTTCTCCTCACAGTACATTTTGTGCTTTCTGATATTGTGTTCCCGTGCGTTTGTTTTCCATTCAAATAATTTTTTTCTTTATTTCTCCTTTTTCTTCAGTTTCCCTTTAATTTCTTCTAGTTTTTTGGCTCTTAAGGTTGACTTTATTTTTCATGTGTTGCTAGGCCCTCTTAGGCCAGAGCTCCAACCTCAATTTGAACACTGCCCCTTTTTCTGGATCAAAATTGAGGAGTTAAATTTGGCTGCAATTCTTTTCTCAATGTCCAAGAAGACCCCACCACCACCACCCACCTAGTGGCTTCAAAAGGTGTGCCCAATATAATTGGGTGATTTCCATGACAGACCCACACAAGTGGTCCATCGGGTTTCTTGTACTTGACTGTGAGCCTAACTTCTGTTTGTTGGAAATGCAGATGAGGACACAGAGGGTGCGGCAGGTTCAACAGGAGAAGCTGTTTGGCTGCTCGAAGACTAATACATTGGCACCGGAAGCATCTACCTTGATGTCTGCCAAGACTTTCAGCATCCACTGGGAGTGCACCGGCATCGAGGAGGTTTCCACCTCTCTCAACGGACAGTGAGAGTAGGCCCCAGAACTGGTCAGCATCGGACCCAACACCAAGGACATGTACGGGTTCAATGTCGTCCTTGTCGTCACCAAAAGACTGTGACATTGAGCATCAGGAGAAGCCCAAGAAGAATAAACATCAGTCCTCAATGCACAGTGCTGGGAGCGCCATGACATTGGCATCACTGGTACACAAGAAGCACCGGGAAGAGCGCTCCCCCTCCATGGAAGAGGTGCCAATGTGCAAGTGTATCAGAAGCCAGGTCCCCACTACCAGTCTGACACCGACACCTTCTCAAGCTGCCTCTCTTCCGGCTTCCCTGCCTTTGCCAATGCCTTCCTTCGATGAGCGGTTCCGAGCTATGCTCAGGAGCACCCCGACATAATAGCCCTGACAATATTGCCCCAACAAAACAGCCTTGTAACAAAATAGCTCTTGACAAATCAGCCCCTAACAAAATGCCCCCCCACAAAATAATGCTTGACAAAATAGCCCCTAGACAAAATAGCCCCCTTAACAAAATTGCCCCCTAGAAATAAATAACATCTTAAAAAAAGATGATTAACTACAAGTGAAATCTTCACTAATAAAGGCTCTTACCAGCATTGCATTGTATAAAGCATATATAAATAAACAAAATTCTGTAGCTACCAACTGGTATTCATGATCTGTTCTGCTGTTTAAGGAAACTATTCTTCCATCAACATGTTAATTTAAAAAAAAAAAAAACAATCTTGTCATCATTTTCATAGTTTTACCAACCTTATCCTGTTTGGCAGATAGGATTATTAGGAAAAAAATGCAGTGCCATATTCTGGGTAGCCTGATAGGGCCCTTTTGTCAGGGGGCTAATTTGTCACGGGCTATATTGTGGGCAGGCCATTTTGACAATGGCTGTTATGTCAGGAGCTTTTTTGTTGGGGGCCATTTTGTCGGGGATATTTTCACCGAGTACCATGCTCAGGGAGGAGCTGGCAAAGATGCTGCACTTACAAACCATTCAGGCCTCAAGGACATTTGTGCCAACTGCGAATCAGCCCCAGATTCTTCCTGAGTCTCCCTCCATACCAGTGCAGAGATCCTCAATGCCAGCACCTCAGACGGTGTTGACATCAACCTAGACATATACAGTACTGCTTTTGACATTGGGGGGAGGAAGCTTCCTGGAGTCAGGGTAGGGCTGTACCTCCGTGCTCTTCAGTGTGTGTACATGGATCCACTGAGTCAAGGCAGGCACAGACTTCTTCAGTACAACCTGAGTATGGTGAAGACTGCTCATGGGATTCAGAGAAAGGCCCACATTACTTCTCAGAGGAGGAATCTTATGGGATACTTTGAACCCTCCCCCACCTCAAGAAAGAAGTAAATCTCCACCTGAGAGACCTCTTTCACAGGTTTTATCAGGGAGATGTCTTCAGCCAAAACAACTTAAGTTAGAAACGGAGGAAGAGCCTAGGGCAGAGATGTTGACTGTCCAGGATTATGAGTCTCCTCCAAAGGAAGGGATCACTGTATCATTGCACCCTATCCTTAAAGATGTACTGATTAAGAACTGGGAACCACCTTTCTCAGTTCAGGTTGCACCTAAGAAGGTAGATACGCAATACCATATCCAAAAGGCTCTCCGATTCAAGAGGGCTCAACTGCCTCACCACTCTCTTGTGGTCGAATCTGCTCTCAAACGATCTAGGAGCTTCATGACTCATGCCTCAGCATTCCCAGATAGAGAGGCAAGACATTAGACTCATTTGGAAGGAAGTGCTCACTGCCCTCATCCAGTCCTACCAGCGCTGCATGAGCCTTTACTTGTAATCTTTGGTCCGTAGTACACTTAGTTTTGCAGAAACTCTCCCACAGGAGCAGGCCACAGAGCTTTGGCACTTGGCCAGCAAGCAGCTGGAGTGTAGGAAATATCTGGCCAGGGGCTTGTACGATTCTTTTGATATAGCATCCAGACTCTCCGCTATGGGATTGGGGATGCACAGACTCTCATGGTTGCATGTGTCTGACCTGGAGCCAGCAGTGCAAAAGAGGTTGGTGGATGTTCATTGCCAAGGTGACAACTTGTTTGGAGATAAGGTGGAGGAGGTCACATAGGAGCCCTGCTAGATACATTGCAGGGTCAGGCTTTTCTTCCACGAGCAAGAGCAGAAAGGTGGAGGAGGTCACATAGGAGCCCTGCTAGATACATTGCAGGGTCAGGCTTTTCTTCCACGAGCAAGAGCAGAAACCTTATTAATGCTCACTTTGCAAGTCCAAAGCAGCAAGCAGCACACAGCTTGGCAAATGTTGAGATTGATAGCCCTCGTTGCCTCAACATTGCATGTCACTCCCATGGCACATCTCCATTTAAGAGAAGCCCAGTGGACTCTAGCTTCCCAGTGGTCTCAGGTGGTCAGGAACATAGCAGATGTCATCCAAATTCCTCCAGAGTTGACTCATGACCACCTCTGGTGGACAATTCAGATGAATTTGACTGTGGGACTGCCATTCCAAATTCTGCCTCAGAAGATGCTCACAATGGTTGCATCCAACCTAGGATGGGGAGTTCATGTAGATGGGCTTCACACCCAGGAGCTTTGGTCTGCTCAGGAATCATTTCTCTATATCAATCAGCTGGCGCTCAGGCCCATTTGGAACACTCTAAAGGTTTTCAGAGAGAGGCTGCAAAAAACAAATTATTCTCATCCAAACAGACAACCAAGTTGTAGTGTTTTATGTGTCAGGAAGCAGTGGGGATGTGGCAGTGGGCCCTCCTTCATGGGATGGGCTTCCGAGCTTCATATATCTCAGAAAAGGACAACTGTCTAGTGGACAAACTGAGCAGGGTTTTGCAACTGCATGAGTGATCTCTCAAAATAGATGTAGCCCAAGAGGTCTTCTGAGAGTGGGGCACCCCCTCGGATCTTTTTGCCACTCATCTCAATAACAAGGTCCTCCATTTCTGCTCCAAGCTCAGATCGTAAGGCAGACTACTGTCAGATGCCTTTCTCCTACATTGGGGGAGGGTCTTCTATATGCATATCCTCCAATACCTCTCATGGAGAAGTCTTTGCTGAAACTCAATCAAAACCATGGAACAGTGATCCTAATATCACCTTACTGGCCGAGGCAGATCTGGTTTCCTCCTCTTCTGGAGTTGTCCTTAGAAGATCCGTGGAGAATGGACTGCTGTCCAACCCTCATCACGCAGAACAAGAGATCTCTTCTACATCGCAACTTCCAGTCCCTGGCCCTCATGGTTTGGATGTTGAGAGCATAGAATTTGAAACCTTAGATTAGCCGGAGTGTGTCTCCTGCATCTTGCTGGCTTCCAGGAAGGACTCCACTAAGAGGTGTTACTCATTTCAGTGGAGGAGGTTTGCTGTCTGGTGTGAGGGCAAGGTCTTAGATCCCCTCACTTGTCCTACATTATATTATAGGACACTTATACCCCACACATACTTCCTGAGTTCAATGTGGCTTACATGTCAAAGAGACTGGGCATACCCAGGAATATTCCAACAGAAAAATAAACATAATGCATAAAATTAACAATACAAAAACAATCACATTTAAAATAAAAAATCAAGACAGCATAACAATCATTAAATCAAGTAAGTTCTAAATGAAGAAGATTTCAGTAATTTCCAAAATATGACATAATTAGCCTGACTTCTAATATTACGAGGAAGCCTAATGTAAGGTGGCCTGATATGCAAAAGTATTGACTACATAATTTTTTATATTTAATGCTTTTGGGCTTAGGATAATAGAGCAATAAAAACTCTCTGGGTTAGAATTCCTAGGAGACTAACTTGTGCAAAGTTTTAAAAACCAAGGAACACAGTTTAAACACCACACTTGCACTCATTGGTAACCAGTGTAGTTGTACTAATAATGGAGTAGCCCTTCCAAATTTTGGTACTTTGAAAATCAGACAAGCTGTTGTATTCAATATAGTCTCAATTCTCTTGATTATCTTCTCTCTACAGCCCATATTACAATAGCCCACATGGGACATTACCGAAATCTGAGTAATCAATCTGAATATTCCTAATGAAAAATTGGACCTTATACGTTTTAGCTTCCAGATTACCTTAAGACTACTCACTCCTAAGACTGAAATTTATACTGCTTGAATACCTCCTGCATCTCAGAGAGTCTAGTTTGAAAACCAATGTGGTAAGGGTTCATCTCTGTGCAATTAGTGCTTATCATCACCATGTGTGAGGTAAACCCATCTCTGTGCAGCCTCTGGCTGTTTGCTTCATGCATGGTTTGCTATTGACAAAACTCCCTATCAAACCTCCATCTGTATCATGGAACCTCAACATTGTCCTCACCCAGCTGACGAGAGCTCCTTTGAGCCGCTTGATTCCTGTCATCTGATGTATTTGACCTGGAAAGTTGTGTTCCTGTGGCAATCACTTCGGCTCACAGTGAGCTTCAGGTCCTAGTAGCTGATCCACCTTACACTAAGTTTCACCACAGTAGATTAGTTCTCCACATACACCCTAAGTTCCTTCCTAAGGTAATGTCGAAGTTCCGTCTTAATCAGTCAATCATTCTACCAACGATTTTCCCCAAAACCAAAATGCCCATCCTGGCGAGAGTGTTCTTCATACCTTATACTGCAAGTGAGCCTTAAGCCTTCTATCTAGAGTGGACTAAAGCACATAGACAGTCCACCCAACGTTTTGTTTCTTTTGACCCAGACAGAATAGGGGTAGCCATTGGCAAGCACAGAAATTTCCAGTTGACTAGCAGATTGCATCTCCTTTACTTGTGCCCAGGCTGGGCTGACTGTAGAGGGTCATGTTAAAGTTCATAATGTTAGAGCTATAGCTAAATCAGTAGCACACGAGGTCAGCCTTCATAGATGAGATTTGCAAAGCTGCAAAATGGTCATCAGTCCACACATTCACCTCTCATTCCTGCCTTGAGCAAGATAACCATGAGACAGCTCATTTGGGCAAGTAGTCCTGCAGAATATGTTCAGCGTCTAGAATCCAACTGCCCTCTCCCCCCACCCCAGCCCAATTTTATTCTGTTCCAGGCTGCACCTCCACAATTAGTACACAAATTGTTTCATGTTGTTTGAATAGCAGACGTCAACGTTTCGAGTCCCTATTGTCCTAGCATTGTTGTTTCCGGTGAGCCTGGTAGCTAGGAATTTCCAGCTGTGAGACTACGATGGCTTGCTTGTCCTCGGCGAAGTGTTCTCCAAGGACAGCAGGCTACGTATTCTCACATACCTACCTACTTCCCCTTGGAGTTCTCTTCTTCAGCTAATCTAAAGGACCCGCACTCGTGCATCGGGCGGGAAGGCACCTGCGCCTGAATGCGCAGTGGGATGCCACTAGAAAGTTCTTGATTTCACATCCCTTAGTAGTTTTGGAATTGGTGCACACTTCCCACATGCTAAAAAATAGATTTTATTTTTTAGTGTGGGGGCGTGTTTGGAAGCGGAGCGTAGGCATGCCCTGCACTAATGGGTTAGCACATGGGCATTGATGCACGCTGACCGTTTAGCACAGGATTAGTGCGGAAGCCCCTACTTCTTACAAAATAGGTGGCGGCAAGGGCTCCCATTCTAATGGCCATATGCTAATTAGGAAATTAGATTGTGGCCATTAATGGGGGAAAAAAAAAAGAGACCGCTGCCATTTTACAGCTGCGGCTAAAAGTGGCCTCAGCTCACAGGAAACCCAAAAGCTAAAAATAGTGCAAGTCACTTTTTAGTGCAGCTTAGTTAAAGGGCCCCCGGACTTCAATTTCATAACAAGCCAGAAGTTGTACCAGTTTTTAAAAGGAAAGGTTACATGTATGTTTTCCCTTTAAATGTCATTGCACTGAAAGTATTTGTACACATCTATATTCATCATCTACTACCTTACAATTTTCAAGAAAATTTGTTTGTATATATTTGAAAATCCAAAAATATAAATATGTTTAAATCCCACCCAAACTCCTTTGCAAGGAACACTTTTGCTCATTGTCAGTAGAAGTATGTGCAAAATGACTTTATGCACACACTTTGTTTTATATACTATAAAATTTATATCCCATCTTCCAAAGGACTGTTGAGAGAATCATAAACATTTACCTGCATATCCTGTGGGCTGTCTTCTAACAAGCCATTTCCATGAAGAAACCTCTATGTTGTGCATGTAAATGAGTTAAAATTACACCCATTTTTTGGAGTTTCTTGCTATCCTCCTTTGCTTTTATGTTTAAAGATTTGGTGGGGCCATTAGTGAGCATAGAGACATTTTTGTTGTTTCTGAATCTAAAAATATTAGTTTATGCTTGTTATACTTTGCTTTTCTTTACACTTTAATGTGTAATTACAAAAACTGAAATTGTATTAAGTATCACAAACTATGTACATTGTGTATGTTTGCTGCGTTCAGGTTGACCAGACTCCTCCAGATGTGAACCATGCAAGACCTCTAGTTAAAGATCCTTCCAGAGATGCAACTTCATTTCACTCACGGCAAAAGTCTGAGGTCTGAAGGATTTTAACATCCTTACTCTAGCCAGTATATTATTGACGTTTAAACATTAATCATTTATGTACTTTTGGTATGAAAGGAATTTAAAAAAAATATGTGGACCCATGTTAGGAAAAATAGAGGGGCATAATCGAAAGGGACATTCTTGTTTCGATTTGGACGTCCTCGTAGAACAGTCCCGATCCAGGGGTGGGGAAACCCGTATTTTCGAAACAAGATGGACGTCCATCTTTTGTTTTGATAATATGGTCAGGGACGTCCATATCCTTAAATTTGGTCGTCCCTAGATTTGGTCATTTCTGATTTTTGGCAATAATTGAAGCCAAGGACGTCCATGTCAGAAATGACCAAATGCAAGCCATTTGGTCGTGGGAGAAGCCAGCATTTGTAGTGCACTGACATGCCAGGACACCAACTGGGCACGCTAGGGGGCACTGCAGTGGACCTCATAAATTGCTCCCAGGTACATAGCTCCCTTACCTTGTGTGCTCAGCCCCCTAAAACCCACTACCCACAACTGTACACCACTACCATAGCCCTTACGGGTGAAGGGGGCACCTAGATGTGGGTACAGTGGGTTTTGGAGGGCTCGCTGTTTCCTCCACAAATGTAACAGGTAGGGGGGGGGATGGGGCTGGGTCCCCCTGCCTGAAGTGCACTGCACCCACTAAAACTGCTCTAGGGACCTGCATACTGCTGTGATGGACCTGAGTATGACATCTGAGACTGGCAAAGAGGCTAGCAATCAATATTTTTAAAGATGTTTTTTGAGGGTGGGAGGGGGTTAGTGACCACTGGGGGAGTAAGGGGAGGTCATCTCCGATTCTCTCCAGTGGTTATCTGGTCAGTTCGGGCACCTTTTTGTGCCTTGGTCGTATGAAAAACAGGATCAGGTAAAGTCGTCCAAGTGTTCATCAGGGACGTCCTTGTTTCTTTCGATTATGGGTCAAGGACGTCCTAGTGTTAGGCACGCCCAAGTCCCGCCTTCGCTATGCCTCCGACACGCCCCCTTGAACTTTGGCCGTCCCTGTGATGGAAAGCAGTTAGGGACGTCCAAAATCGGCTTTCGATTATACGGATTTGGACAACCCTGTGAGAAGGATGTCCATCTTCCGATTTATGTCGAAAGATGGGCGTCCTTCTCTTTCGAAAACGAGCCCAATAGTGGCAGATGAATAAATGAGTTGTTTTAACAGGTTTGAAACTTTTGAGTAGTAGCAGGAATCATCAAAATTTCAAGCTTACCTGCCATCCTTATTTTTAAAAAAATATGCAAACTAATCTCTCTGAAATGTGACTATATCTTATATTCACTTACCTCATATTTAGGTCTGAGGGATTTTTTTTGTACAAATTTTAAAGAAAATTATGAATGAATGAATGTGTGTGAAGGGTGTTTGATTGGTGATGCTGCTTACAAATTTGAAACTTGTTTTAATTCAACTCCTTAATATGCAAAGAATGAAGAGGTCGATATTCAAAGCAATTTAACCAGCCAGCTGGTTAAATTGCTTATTCGGGGCTATCCACTGATACTTAGCAGCCCTTAACCAGTTAGTGCTGCTGAATATCAACACAGATGGCTAAACTCAAAGCCGGCTATTTTATGGGCAGTCCATGGGCGGAGTCGGCACATATGCAGTTAAGTGACAATATTCAGCTCTTAACTGTCTTAAGTTTAGTGGTTTAATCGGACTGCATAAAAGTCAGTCCTCTCTTTATGCAGTGTCGCTTATGCGGTTAAGTGCTGAATATTGCACTTAACTGCATAAACCCAGATATTCAGTGTCAGTGCCTGGATATGGCCCTGCATTGTTTATCTGGGAATATACCAACAGCTAAAAAAAAATGCTCACCGCCACCAGCTGAATATCAACCCCGCAATGTTTAGCATACAGGTGACAGTTTTGTGTTTTTTTCTATTATAATGCATTTAAAGCAATTGTTAATACAAAACTCTGTTCTATTAGTCATACCCTGGCTTAATCTATTGATGCATGTACATTTTGCAAAAAAGAAATCCTTAATGTGCTTAGCACTAGAGTTACTAATGCATTCTAATGGCGTTAACATGTGTTATTAGTAGCTAGGCCCTATTGTATTAAATGGGACCTGCAGGAGGATAATGCAGTAGTGCATGTTAGTAACTCTGTCCCTTAGTTCATATATCAACACATTCACCACGTACCAGCAGCCATTAACATGTAGACAGATCAGATGTGCCACAAATACTTCAAACATTAGCTACAATCAGAAATTAACCTCTTCTGTTGTACTTAGCCCTCTCGGGCATCATGAAGGGCAACCTGCCTGAAGACAGCAGCTATAGCCAAATTTCCTGTTGTATGCAACATACCTAGGAAACCTAGGGTTCATAAACAACCTATTCTCACTGGCAAATATCTAATAGACTGCACCAACACTGGCTCACAAAGGCATATTTTGAAAGCACTTGGCCTTCCAAAGTTCCATAGAAACCTCTGGAACTTTTGAAGGCTAAGTGCTTTGAAAATATGCCTCTGTGCCACTACTTCTCCAGGCCACTGGTGACCTCAACTCCACAGCAAGACACGGCCTAAAACTCGATTTCTTTTGAACCTAACCAAGCAATCCTCTTGCTTAGAGAACATGACTCACTTAACTCCCATACCTTCAATTTATGTTAATTGCTAGATCCGTGGGAAATAAGGCCTTGCTAATAATGGATCTTCTAGAATCTTCAGATCGGGGTTTTCTATCTCTGAAATATGGCTTCCAGAAGTCAACAGTCTGTTACTACCCCAGTTATACTCGCCTGGTTATTTCTTACTTCCTTCTCCAAGACAAGGGAAAAAAGGAGGTGGACTTGTTCTCATTTATAAGAGCTTTCTTCATGTATCCCTAGTTAGTTCAGGAATATTCCCAGAATATATTTTGTGCAAATTCTCTGATAACTCCAAAGATGCTAATCGGATTGCTGTACTCTTCATATACTGCCCACCAGGAGCGTGGACCAAGCCCGAACCTATGATACTGGAGATCATTTCATCCACCATGTCCCAATTTTCTAGAGTAGTTGTCCTGGGAAATTTAAACTTCCATTTAAAAAGCAAAGCTGATACCACAACATCACTTTGTATTTGTTCATATCGGAATATATGTAAGCCACATTGAGCCTGCAAATAGGTGGGAAAATGTGGGATACAAATGTAACATATAAATAAATTAAATAAATACATAACTTTAAATCATTCATGGAGATAAGTGAACTCACCTTGTTTACAGAGGGTACAACTCATGAACAAGGCCACACCTTGGACTTCCTCACTTCCTATCCCACTAGCATGATTGGCTCATTTGAAAGAAAGCCTATACTGTGATCTGACCACTTCCAACTAGACTTTACTATTGAAATCCATATGTTGAGCCTGTCCAAGCATAAACCGTTTAAGCTGATATCCTCTAGACTCGAGGGAAAATCAATGAATCCATTTTCTGGACCGAGCTTTAAAAACCTCCCTTACCCCTGAAATCAGTAAAGTCAGTCTGGGACGACCAAAGTTCCCGGGGCGTGTCGGAGGCAGGACTGGGGCGTGCCTAACAGATGGGCATCCTCGAGCGATAATGGAAAAAAGAAGGGCGTCCCTGACGATCACTTGGCCGACTTTACTTGGTCCATTTTTTCTTACGACCAAGACTCAAAAAGGTGCCCGAACTGACCAGATGACCACCGGAGAGAATCGGGGATGAACTCCCCTGACTCCCCCAGTGGTGACTAACCCCCTCCCACCCTGAAAAAAACAACTTTAAAAACTTTTTTTGCCAGCCTCAAGTATCATACTCGGGTCCATTGCAGCAGTATGCAGGTCCCGGGGGAGGAGGTGTGTGTGTGTCAACGGAGGCATAGCGAAGGCGTGGACGTCCTTCTTTCAAACATTTTGGATGTCCTGAACTGCCCCCCCCCCCCCCCACAGGGACGGCCAAATTTCAAGGGAGTGGAGTGGAGGAGTGGCCTAGTGGTTAGAGTACTGGTCTTACAATCCAGAGGTTACAAATCCCACTACTGCTACTTGTGATCCAAAATCCAAATAAGTAAATAAAGGGGGTGTTGGAGGCATAGCAAAGGCATGGACGTCCTACTCACAGAAACATCCATATTTTGGACATCCTCAACTGCCCGTTGCAGGGACGAAGGCATAGCATTTGGACGTCCTCAATTAACTGTCACAGAGACGGAGGCATAGCGAAGGCGCCTAACACTTGGACGTCCTTCACCCATTATCAAAAAAAAAAAGAAGTCCCTGACAAGCACTTGGACGTTTTCACCTGGACTTGTGTTTTTTTAAGGTTGTAGACGGCAATTTATTTAAGGTTGTAGACGGCTATTATACACGCAGCTTGTCTGCGTGTATGAAGCCGTTTTTGGCATGTGCAGAGCAGCCACGCATAATGCTTGGCTGCTCTGCACTGGCTTCCCCTCCTTAGGAAGGAAATCGTGTGCAAATGAGCTAACAGCGAGCAGGTCATTTGCATGCGATTTCCTTCATGCATGCCTGTTCCTTTCCGAATCACTAAGGGATCGGTAAGGGAAGGGCTTTTTCCGTTCAGTTAGTGCATCAGTTAGTCCACTACAGTGCCCCCTAGGGTGCCCAGTTGGTGTCCTGGCATATGAGGGGCACCAGTGCACTACGAATGTTGGTTCCTCCCATGACCAAATGAGTTGGATTTGGTCATTTTTGAGATGGGCGTCCTCGTTTTCCATTATCGCCGAAAACCGGGGACGACCGTCTCTAAGGTTGACCATCTCAACATTTAGGTCGACCATCTCTAAGGTTGACCTAAATGTTGAGATTTGGGCGTCCCCGACCGTATTATCGAAACAAAAGATGGACGCCCATCTTGTTTTGATAATACGGGTTTCCCCGCCCCTTTGCGGGAACATCCTGCAACGATGCCCTCAGGAAAACTTGGGCGCCCCGTTCGATTATGCCCCACCACATCTCTTTGGATGGTGACCCCACTATGACCTTGCAACAAGAAATTTCAGAGGTCAGTGTAGCAACAAGGGAGGTTATATTATACCTAAAGAAAAAGATTTTCTCAAGTCAAATTTCCAGTCATTCCCATGGTTTATGTCTTGCTACTGAATTTTCACCATCTTTTGGGGATTTGTTTTATGTAGACCTGCGGTCTTTTTTATCATAATAAACTTTATTTTATCAGTTCTTACTCCAAGGTTCCACAATTCAGTTTTATTGGTCAACCCCTACTTCCTTGTCCTGTGGCATTCCTTCCGTGAAGGACCTTTCTCATTTTTTGTTTTCTTGTGACAACCAGCAAAGCCAGGTTCAAATCCTGCTGCTGCTCCTTGTGACCTTGGGCAAGTCACTTAATCTTCCATTGCTTCATGTACAAACTTAGGGATTCTTTTACAAAACCACACTAGCAATTCCTGCGTGGCAATTGAGAGAAAACCCATTCATTTCCTATAGGCTTCTTCTCATTTGTCGCACTGGAATCGCTAGCACGGCTTTGTAAAAGAAGCTCTTAGATTTTAAGCCCTCTGAGGACAGGAAGATACCTACTGCACCTGAATATAACTCTTGAAAAAGGTGTGAGTTAAATGCAAATGAATAATAATAGAAAATTCATGCGAACAGAATACCAGGCCTCAGTTAAATACACAGATACCAAGTACAGAATAAGTAACCACAAACTAAAAATAGAAATATGTAGACAGAAAGTTAAACTGAAACCCCAAGAAGCTTTAACTTCCTATGCTGTGCTAATCGTGATAGCAGAGTTTAGGGATGGTGTGTGTGTGTTTGGGGGGGGGGGGTGGAGTTTGCAACCAAGGCAATTGCCCTTGACCCCATGCCTGCCTGAATCTTAAGAAGGCACAGCCTAGTAGTGGGTTTTAGGCTTGCCTCCCAAATTTCTGCTTTAGGCCCCAGCCATGTTTCACACCCCAACTGGTAGATGTATCTTCCAAAACTTGACATTGATTTTAATCACTACATAGAAAATAAAATTACTTTTTCTACTTTTGTTATCAGGTCGTATTTTTTTAATCGTGTTGGACTCAGTCTCTGGATTCTGCTTTCCTCTGTCTTCTTTTAACTTTAATGCCAGGTTCTCCTGTCTATTTGACATTCCTTTTCTCTCCCATGTCCATTATCCTTCACCCGTCTTCATCCCTATCTTGCTCTCAAGTTCAGCATCTCCCCTTTCTTTGTCCCTGTCTTCTCCTGTCCAGTATATTCCTTCTATGTCTATATCCCTCCCCCTAAATTTAGCATCACCTCTCTCTCTGTATCCCTTCCCCCTGTGTCCAGCATCTCTTTTTTTTGTGTCCCTGTTTCCCTGTCTCTCACCCCATGTCCAGCATCAGCCTTCTGTATCCTTATCCCTCCTTGGCTTGCATCACCCCTCTGTCCCTAGGCCCCTCCTTGTCCAGCATCTCCATTCTGTATCCTTATTGCCCCAATGCTTAACCTCGCCTCTCTGTGACCCTATTCACACCCCCCAGCATCTAGCATAGTCCCTGTTCTCCCTGTCCAATATCTCTCCTGTGTCCATGTACCCATGTCCAGCATTATCTCTCTGTTACCGTATCCTTATCTCATGTCCAGTACTGCCCCTGTGTGTTGTTATGCCCTCCCACATGTGTCCATCATTGTTCCTCTGTGTCCCTATCACCTCCAGCCCTGTCCCTCTGCTTCCCACATGGCTAGCATCTCTCCCATTCCCCTTAACTTCTCTCTACCCCCAACATGATCCTACATTTTTTCTATCTTCTCATATGGTCCAACATCTCTGTCCCTCTCCCCATCCCATCCAGCTTCTTTTTCTCTCTCTTCGTGCCCAGTATCTCTCCCCCTCTCTTCCCTCCATCCCCTGCAATCTTGCATCTCTCTTACTCCCCTCCATGTTCTGGAATCTCTCCTCTCACCCCTGGCATCCCCTTGTAATCCAGCATCACTCATGTTCCCTTCCCCCCGCCACGAGTCCAGCATTTCTCTTTCTCCCATCAGATTCTCTTCTGCCCCCTCCCCTTTTGCAGGTACAGCGTTGTTTCTTCTTAACCACAGGTCCAGCGTTTGTCCCTGTCCTCCACTGCATGTCCACATTTGTCCCTTGAGTGTCTCTCTATTTTTCTTCCTCACCATCCTGCAATCCTTCAAGCCTTGTTTGGCCATCCATACAAACTGGCCCAAAGCCCTCCCTCTGCCACATTTCGCCACCGCAGAATCAAGAAGTGAGTCAGAGGGGACTGGAAACAGCAAAGGAAAAGTGGGATTGGCTGCAGGCAGACTGCATTAATCACTGTTTCTGCCCGCAAAGCTAGGTTTGAATGATTGCAGTGGGGGTTGGGGGGGGGAGAGATGGAGAAACACTGGACACAGTGGCAGGAAGAAATATGGAGAGACACTCAAGAAAGAAACGCTAAGCATGGTGGAGGGGGGGGGGGGTGAATGAGAGAGAAAGCACCGACCACACGATACTAATACCAGCAGTCAAATGTGGTGGTGGTAGTGTGATGATGTGAGGATGCTTTGCTGTCTCAGGGTCTAGAAAACTTGCCTTTATAGCAGGAACTACAAATTCTTCATTGTACTAGAAAATTGTTAAGGAAAATGTCTTGTCCATCTGTCCATGAGCTGAAGTTGAAGTGTAACTGGGTTATGCAACAAGAATGGTTCAAAACACAAACGCATGCCTGCTGAGGAGAAACAAAATTATAGTTTTGGATTGACCTGTCAAAGTCGTGCCTTGAACCCAATAGGGATGCTGTGGCAGAATCTGAAATGAGTAACTCATGCGCAAAAAGCTACCTATGTGTCTGAATTAAAGCATTTCTGCAAAGAAGAGGGGGTTAGGATTCATTGAGAGCTACGTGAAAGACAGATTAAATTATAAGAAGCATTTGGTTGCAATTATTGCTGCTAAAGGTGGTGCAACCAGTTAAGTTTAGGGGGCAATTAATTTTTCACATGTTTGAAATGGGTGTTGGATGACTTTGACCAGGGCCCCCCCACGCACCATTACTGCCACACATAAAACAACTTTAAATGACTTTTTCACACACACAGCACAGACAAATAGAGAACAAAGGATCACAATTAGAAATAAAAATACAAAACTGAACTGGGAACTCCAAGAAATTAAACTCGGCAAGTACTGCAACACTGGAGAAATAAAAACAGAAATGCACTTCATTTTGTACTGAACACAATCAGTGGTGTGATAGTGAAGGAGCTGGGACCCCCCACCCCACCCCCACACTTTGGGCTCAGGCCCCCAAAATTAGCCATTTTCCTTGCTGTGGCTGATGGGTATCTCCAAACCCCACTAGCTGAAAACCTCCTCCTCTGGTCCGGTAACCAGAACTCTCCAAGCTTTGCAGCTGGCAGCAGTATTCCTAAGCTTCTGCTGCCCCTCCCCCACCCCAGGTGCATGCTGGGCTTTCACGCATGCATGAGAACTGAGCACACTTGGGGGAGAACCAGCATTGGCAGCAGGAGCTTGGGGACACGGCTGCCAGCTGTAGAGGTTGGAGAATTCTGGTTGCTGGACCGGAGGAGGAGGTGGTCTTCAGGTATTCATATTTTGCATTCTGGGAGGGGAGCAGGAGATCCCGGTGGGGGGTAGGGAGAAAATTTGGTACCCACCCTCTTTTGAGTCAAGCTCCTCCCCTCCTCCAATAAAAATCAGCCATCTGGCTATGCTGTTGAACACAATATAAAAACACCTGCAATGCACATATCCCAGAGCTAACATATTCCCGTTAATAAATTTAAAATAAGACACTTTTTTTTCTTATTTGTTGTCTGGACAATTTAATTTTTCCTTCATGCTAGTCCCAGTTTCTCTTTTCTGCTTTCTTGTCTGTGTTCTGCTAATTCTCTGTTGTCCATTTGCTTGGAGGAGTGGTCTAGTGGTTAGGGTGGTGGACTTTGGTCCTGAGGAACTGAGTTCGATTCCCGGCACAGGCAGCTCCTTGTGACTCTGGGCAAGTCACTTAACCCTCCATTGCCCCATGTAAGCCGCATTGAGCCTGCCATGAGTGGGAAAGTGCGGGGTACAAATGTAACAAAAAATAAAATTCCATTCCCTCACTACACCTGTCTCTAACATATTGATCTTTCCCTTTCAGCTCTTTCCTCCCTTTTTTCTTTTCTTCCTCTGTCCACTTAGGTTTCACTCTCTTTTTCACCCTTCTTCTTTTTGGTTTTCAGCTATCAACTTTCCATTTCCTTCTCTCGCCCCCTAGCTCTCTCATTTCCCATCATACTCCTCCCTAGCCTCGTATTCCTTTTTCTCCGAGGACAAGCAGGCTGCTTGTTCTCACTGATGGGTGACGTCCACGGCAGCCCCTCCAATCGGAAACTTCACTAGCAAAGTCCTTTGCTAGCCCTCGCGCGCCCGCGCGCACCGCGCATGCGCGGCCGTCTTCCCGCCCGAAACCGGCTCGAGCCGGCCAGTCTTCTTTTGTCCGCACTCGGTACGGTCGTATTTTTCGCCGTGTCGAGCCCCGGAGAGTCGACCTTGCGCGTCCATATTGTTGAACGTGTTTTTTCTTCGGAAAAGCTTTTCTTCTACTCGGGAAGTGCTCCGGAACCCCTCCACCGGGTTCCGTTTCAATCCTCCCCGTATTTCCAGCTTTTGGCCCCGATAAGTTTTCTTTCGTCGTCGGGGTAGGCCTCTTTTCGGCCTCGGTCGAGATTTTCTCCCTCTAAAGTTTTTGGTGCTCTTTTTCCGTCATTTCGGACTTTGATTTCGCCGGCGTGATTTTTCCGCCCATGACATCGAAGCCTTCCAGCGGCTTCAAGAAGTGCACCCGGGTTATCTCGCTCACTGATCGACACTCGTCATGTCTTCAGTGTCTGGGGGCCGAGCACCGCCCTCAGAACTGTAGTCTGTGTTCCCTGCTTCAAAGGCGGACTCAGGTAGCGAGACTAGCCCAGTGGAACGTTTTGTTCTCGGGCTCTTCGTCGGCATCGGCACCGGGATCTTCGAGTGCATCGACGTCGTCAGCGTCCAGACCATCTTCCTCGGCCGCCCTTGCATCGAGTGCATCGAGGCATCGGGCCTCTGCATCGGCGCCGAGACATCGGATAGCTGCATCGACGCCGGTGGTACCGGGACCTCGTCTGCTGATGTCGTCGGACGGTGGTGCATCGTCAGGAGTGCAGGTGAGGGCTGTCCATTCCCCTGCTGGTGGCGGTGAGCCTTCGGGTGGGTCTCCTCCCACCCTGAGGGCTCCTGCGGTACAGCCCCCCCCCCGAGACCGACCTTCTTCGGCCTCGGCCCCGAGGAAGCGACGGATGGATTCTACGTCCTCCTCGTCGGTGCCGGGGAGCTCCGGTGACATGCTTCGGAAGAAGTCGAAGAAGCATCGACACCGGTCTCCTCCCCGCGTCGGCACCGAGAGCTCTGGGTCGCCGAGGGATTCGGCACCCAGCAGGCATCGGCACCGAGAGGACCGCTCACCCTCTGTCCAAGAGGTGTCGATGCGCTCCACTCTGGACAGCCCGGAACAGCCTCCTCGCCCGGAACAGGTCCTGACGTCGACGCCTGCATCGACCTCACAGCCTTTCTCTGCAGCCGCTCTAAACGAGAGCCTCCGGGCCGTTCTCCCAGAGATTCTGGGAGAGCTGTTGCGCCCTACCCCTCCGGTACCGGCGGTGCTTGCGCCTCCGGTACCGTCGAGCGTGGCGCCGGCTGGCCCATCGCCCAGGTTGAGGTCCCCGACGTCGGTACCGCGTGCGGTGCCGGCAGCGGCCACCTCCCAGGAAGGCTCCCCGACTACGTCGGCGGAGGGAGCTTCGCCGATGCGGGCGAGGGAGTCTACCTCTCGACGCCCCCATCGTGGACGTGGCTCCACTGAGTCGAGCAGGGCGAGGTTGCAGACACAGGTTCGTGAACTTGTGTCTGACACCGAGGGTGAGGCCTCGTGGGAGGAAGAGGAAGATCCTAGATATTTCTCTGACGAGGAGTCTGAGGGTCTTCCTTCTGATCCCACTCCCTCTCCTGAAAGACAGCTTTCTCCTCCCGAGAGTCTGTCTTTTGCTTCCTTTGTCCGGGAGATGTCTACGGCCATCCCCTTCCCGGTGGTTGTGGAGGACGAGCCCAGGGCTGAAATGTTTGAGCTCCTGGACTATCCTTCTCCACCTAAGGAAGCGTCCACCGTTCCCTTGCACCATGTCCTAAAAAAGACATTGCTTGCGAACTGGACGAAACCCTTAACTAATCCCCACATTCCCAGGAAGATCGAGTCCCAGTACCGGATCCATGGGGACCCAGAGCTGATGCGCACTCAGTTGCCTCACGACTCTGGAGTTGTGGATTTGGCCCTAAAGAAGGCTAAGAGTTCTAGGGAACATGCTTCGGCGCCCCCGGGCAAGGACGCTAGAACCTTAGACTCCTTTGGGAGGAAGGCCTACCATTCCTCTATGCTCGTGTCCAAGATCCAGTCTTACCAGCTCTACACGAGCATACACATGCGGAACAATGTGCGGCAGTTGGCGGGCTTGGTTGATGCTCTTCCCCCTGAGCAAGCCAAGCCTTTTCAGGAGGTGGTCAGGCAGCTGAAGGCGTGCAGAAAATTCCTGGCCAGAGGAGTTTATGACACTTTTGATGTTGCGTCCAGGGCCGCTGCTCAAGGTGTGGTGATGCGCAGGCTCTCATGGCTGCGTGCCGCCGACCTGGAGAATAGAATCCAGCAGCGGATTGCGGACTCGCCTTGCCGTGCGGACAACATTTTTGGCGAAAAAGTCGAACAGGTGGTAGAGTCTCTCCACCAGCGGGACACCGCATTCGACAAATTCGCCCGCCGGCAGCCTTCAGCTTCTACCTCTACAGGTAGACGATTTTTCGGGGGAAGGAAGACTGTTCCCTACTCTTCTGGCAAGCGTAGGTACAATCCTCCTTCCCGACAGCCTGCGGCCCAGGCTAAGCCCCAGCGCGCTCGCTCTCGTCAGCAGCGTGCGACTCAGCAAGGCCCCGCGGCTCCCCAGCAAAAGCAAGGGGCGAGCTTTTGACTGGCTCCAGCAGAGCATAGCCGACATCCAAGTGTCCGTGCCGGGCGACCTGCCGGTCGGAGGGAGGTTGAAAGCTTTTCACCAAAGGTGGCCTCTCATAACCTCCGATCAGTGGGTTCTGCAAATAGTCCGGCAGGGGTACACCCTCAATTTGTCCTCAAAACCTCCAAATTGTCCACCGGGAGCTCAGTCTTACAGCTTCCAACACAAGAGGGTACTTGCAGAGGAACTCTCCGCCCTTCTCAGCGCCAATGCGGTCGAGCCCGTGCCATCCGGGCAAGAAGGGCTGGGATTCTATTCCAGGTACTTCCTTGTGGAAAAGAAAACAGGGGGGATGCGTCCCATCCTAGACCTAAGGGCCCTGAACAAATATCTCGTAAAAGAAAAGTTCAGGATGCTTTCCCTGGGCACCCTTCTCCCCATGATTCAGCAAAACGATTGGCTATGCTCTCTGGACTTGAAGGATGCCTACACACATATCCCGATACTGCCAGCTCACAGACAGTATCTGCGATTTCAGTTGGGCACACGCCACTTCCAGTACTGTGTGCTACCCTTTGGGCTCGCCTCTGCGCCCAGGGTGTTCACAAAGTGCCTAGCTGTGGTAGCAGCGGCACTTCGCAGGCTGGGAGTACACGTGTTCCCATATCTCGACGATTGGCTGGTAAAGAGCACGTCCGAGGCAGGAGCCCTGCAGCCCATGCAGATGACTATTCGCCTTCTGGAGCTACTGGGGTTTGTGATAAATTACCCAAAGTCCCATCTTCTTCCAGTGCAGAACCTCGAATTCATAGGAGCTCTGCTGGATTCTCGGACGGCTCGCGCCTATCTCCCAGAGACGAGAGCCAACAACTTGTTGTCCCTCGTCTCCCGGGTGCGAGCGTCCCAGCAGATCACAGCTCGGCAGATGTTGAGATTGCTGGGCCACATGGCCTCCACAGTTCATGTGACTCCCATGGCCCGCCTTCACATGAGATCTGCTCAATGGACCCTAGCCTCCCAGTGGTATCAGGCCGCTGGGGGTCTAGAGGACGTGATCCACCTGTCCACGAGTTTTCTCGAATCCCTGTATTGGTGGACGATTTGGACCAATTTGACTCTGGGACGTCCCTTCCAAATTCCTCAGCCACAAAAGTGCTGACCACGGATGCGTCTCTCCTGGGATGGGGAGCTCATGTCGATGGGCTCCACACTCAAGGAAGCTGGTCCCTCCAGGAACGCGATCTACAGATCAATCTTCTGGAGTTACGAGCGATCTGGAACGCTCTGAAGGCTTTCAGAGATCGGCTGTCCCACCAAATTATTCAAATTCAGACAGACAACCAGGTTGCCATGTATTATGTAAACAAGCAGGGGGGCACCGGATCTCGCCCCCTGTGTCAGGAAGCCGTCAGCATGTGGACCTGGGCTCGCCGGAACGGCATGGTGCTCCAAGCCACATATCTGGCAGGCGTAAACAACAGTCTGGCCGACAGGTTGAGCAGGATTATGCAACCTCACGAGTGGTCGCTCAACTCCCGAGTGGTGCGCCAGATCTTCCAAGCGTGGGGCACCCCCTTGGTGGATCTCTTCGCATCTCGAGCAAACCACAAAGTCCCTCAGTTCTGTTCCAGGCTTCAGGCCACCGGCAGACTGGCATCGGATGCCTTCCTCCTCGATTGGGGGGAGGGCCTGCTGTATGCTTATCCTCCCATTCCTCTGGTGGGGAAGACTTTGTTGAAATTCAAGCAAGACCGAGGCACCATGATCCTGATTGCTCCTTTTTGGCCGCGTCAGATCTGGTTCCCTCTTCTTCTGGAGTTATCCTCCGAAGAACCGTGGAGATTGGAGTGTTTTCCGACCCTCATCACGCAGGACGAAGGGGCTCTTCTGCATCCCAACCTCCGGTCCCTGGCTCTCACGGCCTGGATGTTGAGGGCGTAGACTTTGCCTCTTTGGGTCTGACGGAGGGTGTCTCCCGCATCTTGCTTGCTTCCAGGAAAGACTCCACTAAGAGAAGTTACTTCTTTCATTGGAGGAGGTTTGCCGTCTGGTGTGACAGCAAGGCCCTAGATCCTCGCTCTTGTCCTACACAGACCCTGCTTGAATACCTTCTGCACTTGTCTGAGTCTGGTCTGAAGACCAACTCCGTAAGGGTTCACCTTAGTGCAATCAGTGCATACCATTACCAAGTGGAAGGTAAGCCGATCTCAGGACAGCCTTTAGTTGTTCGCTTCATGAGAGGTTTGCTTTTGTCAAAGCCCCCTGTCAAGCCTCCTACAGTGTCATGGGATCTCAATGTCGTTCTCACCCAGCTGATGAAACCTCCTTTTGAGCCACTGAATTCCTGCCATCCGAAGTACTTGACCTGGAAGGTCATTTTCTTGGTGGCAGTTACTTCGGCTCGTAGAGTCAGTGAGCTTCAGGCCCTGGTAGCCCAGGCCCCTTACACCAAATTTCATCACAACAGAGTAGTCCTCCGCACTCACCCTAAGTTTCTGCCAAAGGTCGTGTCGGAGTTCCATCTGAACCAGTCAATTGTCTTGCCAACATTCTTTCCCCGTCCTCATTCCTGCCCTGCTGAACGTCAGCTGCACACATTGGACTGCAAGAGAGCATTGGCCTTCTACCTGGAGCGGACACAGCCCACCAGACAGTCCGCCCAATTGTTTGTTTCTTTTGACCCCAATAGGAGGGGAGTGGCTGTAGGGAAACGCACCATATCCAATTGGCTAGCAGATTGCATTTCCTTCACTTACGCCCAGGCGGGGCTGGCTCTTGAGGGTCATGTCACGGCTCATAATGTCAGAGCCATGGCTGCGTCGGTAGCCCACTTGAAGTCAGCCTCCATTGAAGAAATTTGCAAAGCTGTGACGTGGTCATCTGTCCACACATTCACATCTCATTACTGCCTGCAGCAGGATACCCGACGCGACAGTCGGTTCGGGCAGTCAGTTCTTCAGAACCTGTTTGGGCTTTAGGATCCAACTCCACCCCCCGAGGGCCCTGTTTGTTCTGTTCCAGGCTGCACTCTCAGTTAGTTGGTAAATTTTTTAGGTCAATCTCAGTTATGTCCTCGCCGTTGCGAGGCCCAATTGACCAATGTTGTTGTTTTGAGTGAGCCTGGGGGCTAGGGATACCCCATCAGTGAGAACAAGCAGCCTGCTTGTCCTCGGAGAAAGCGAATGCTACATACCTGTAGAAGGTATTCTCCGAGGACAGCAGGCTGATTGTTCTCACCAACCCGCCCGCCTCCCCTTTGGAGTTGTGTCTTCCCTTGAAGTGTATGGTCTTGCTACATACTGGACTGGCCGGCTCGAGCCGGTTTCGGGCGGGAAGACGGCCGCGCATGCGCGGTGCGCGCGGGCGCGCGAGGGCTAGCAAAGGACTTTGCTAGTGAAGTTTCCGATTGGAGGGGCTGCCGTGGACGTCACCCATCAGTGAGAACAATCAGCCTGCTGTCCTCGGAGAATACCTTCTACAGGTATGTAGCATTCGCTTCATGTACTCCCCATTACCACATTTCTACCTCTGTACTCACTATGCTCCTCTCATTCATCTTCTTGCCACCTCCACCCTCCCTCCCCGGGCCTCTCCCATATCCATCTTTTCCAGTATTTTTCCTCCCTCTCTCCACTCTTTTAGTCCAGCATCTCCCTCTTCTGTCCAACCCTACCCCACCCCACCCTCATGATCTGACATCTCCCTGTCCCTTTCATCCAACCCCTAGCATCTTCATATCTTTCCTCCTCCTTTCCTTCCCCATGGGTTCATTATCTCTTCTCCTCCTCCCCTCCCCCCCCATGGTTCAACATTGCTCCCTCTCTTGCTCTCCTTACCTCCCCCTTCCCATGATCCAGTATCTCTCTTTATCCCTCCCTCCCATTGTATAGCATCTCTCCCCCCCTTTCATCCCCAGGTCCAGCATTTCTTCCTTTCTTTTCCCTGCCTCCCTTCCATCCCTAGGTCCAGTCTCTCATTCTTCCCTCCCTTCCTCCCTCCCATTATTCAGCATCTTTTCCTCCCATCCTGAAGTCCAGCATTTCTCCCTTTCTTTTCCCTGTCTCCCTCCCTTTCACCCCTAGGTCCAACATCTCTCTTTTTCTTCCCTCCCTCCCATTGTTTAGCACCTATCCCTTTCATCCCCAGGTCTAATATCTCTCCCTTTCTCATCCCTTTCTCCATTCCATTGTCCATCATCTCATTGTCCCTCTCATGAGTCTCCAGACCCATCATTTCTTCCTATTTCCCTCCTTTCACCCCTGTTCTGGCATTTCTCATTCTCGTTGAACAACCCACCCCCCCCAACACACACACACAAACACACTGAACACACTGATCTACCTTAAAACAGCTCTGGTATCTCTTTGCTTTCTCCCTACCCTGGTCTGACGTCTCCCTCCCTACCCCTCACCTTCTCAGTCTACCTTAAAATGAATTTCTCTTAACAGGGGCTCGCCAGCCCGGCAGCAGTTCTGATACTCTGCCTGCTGCCTCCCTGGCAATTTCCTTCTGTCGCATTCTACCCCACTCTGATGCAATTTCCTGTTTCTGCCTGGGTGGAATGTGGCAGTTCAGGAAAGCACAGGGGAAGCCTCAGGCAACGTATCAGAATCGCTTACTTGCCAATGAGCTCCTGAGGAAAGAAATCCATTTTAAGGTAGACCGCAAAGGTGAGGGGCAGGTAGGGAGATGTCAGTGGGATTGGGAGAAGGGGAAGAGATACTGGACGCCAAGGCCCTTGGAGCTGTGGGGCCCAGGACAGCTGCCCTGTTTGCCACCCTCCCCATTCCACCCTTGGCTATGACTAATATTACATTTTGTTTAAAGATCAGAAACTATTCAGATTGACATGTGCAGTAATAGGGGAAATCAAGAAGGGTGTAAATACTTGTTCACATCACTGTATATAGAGTCTTCATCTGAATTCCCAGCAGTATTAGGAGTCCTTAAATATTTTTTTTCATTGGTTTAGAGTGGACCCTATCATGATAGTCACCCAGATGATGGGACATCGACAAAGGAAAATAGACATCTTTATAGCGACACGCTACCCAGAAGAGTTGGCAGTTTTTACAGAGGTAATTTTTCTATACGCTGCATGAGGTATCCAAATCAAAAGTGATGCATGATAAATCCTACTTTTAAAAGGAACTCTTTTAAGATAAATAGTTGAAGAGAAAATGGCTATGGAATGACTCTTAGTTTCAAAGCCAAGTGTTCATTAAGTATTGGTAGATTCAGAAATCTCCCCTTAGCATTTGAAGTCACCTGTTATAAATTAATGAGCATGTCCAGTTGTGCCTTTTATGAATTAAGAGTCATCCCATGAACACTTTATATGACAAAACTATGAGACTGAGTTACTCTACTACTTGAATTATTAGGGATGGTATAATTTTTGTTTTATAGTACTGTGGAATCATTTGTACTGTTATTAATGAAAATACACTATCGAGGTATTGAGGAGGATTAATCTTTTATCCATATCTCATGTTATGAACTAGTTCATCAACTCATGATACAGATGGCATAGTAGGTACTATATATATATATATATATATATATATATATATATATATATATATATATATATAAATTTGCTGGCTTTGCCAGCCAGGTGATTGAAGGTGCTGTTAAAAAAATCTAGGGTTTTTAGTAGACATCCAATGTTGATCATCAATACTAATTTAAATATTCTTTAATTATGCATGAAAGCACTGGGGCACTTGAAAATAATTTGAACTACGCAACGTGTTAACAAATTGTACCTTCTTAATATGCACACAAGTTCAAAGTAACAAATGGAATATCTCCTTGTGCAGGAGCTGCTGCATTCCTGTTCTATTCATAGTTAGCAATTGGACATGAAGTCTTCTCTTCAGTTATTTTTGACTTGCGTAATCATTAATAAAGCATGTTCCTTTAGGATTCTAAGAAAACAAAAGGGCAGACAATCTGCAAACTCCAAGGTGGAAAAATGACAAAGCAGATCGATACAAGACAAACAATAGTTTATTATTGTAAATCTAATGTACAGATCAGCCCGACACAGGCCATGTTTCGCCCAACAGGGCTGCTTCAGGGGCTACACAATGATCTTTTACTGCCAAAATATGGTAAATATGTATTGATGAAAACAAATGTACAGAAAACTGCAACCATTAGTCTTCTAAAATATGTTGAACAAAAACAGCTCAATTGAATAAATGAAAAGGATTGGTAACATGAACGCCGTTCAAACACTCTCTTCACTCCGATAGTGCCAAAAAAAACGGCGGATCTTTTTGCCTCTGAACAAGAGGGATCTTGGGGTGATAGTATCTGAGGACCTGAAGGCAACGAAACAGTGCGACAAGGCGGTGGCCGTAGCTAGAAGATTGCTAGGCTGTATAGAGAGAGGTGTGACCAGCAGAAAAAAGGAGGTTTTAATGCCCCTGTATAAGACATTGGTGAGGCCCCACGTGGAGTATTGTGTTCAGTTTTGGAGGCCGTACCTTGCGAAGGATGTTAAAAAAATGGAAGCGGTGCAAAGAAAAGCTACGAGAATGGTATGGGATTTGCGTTCCAAGACGTATGAAGAGAGACTTGCTGACCTGAACATGTATACCCTGGAGGAAAGGAGGAACAGGGGTGATATGATACAGACGTTCAAATATTTGAAAGGTATTAATCCGCAAACGAATCTTTTCCGGAGATGGGAAGGCGGTAAAACGAGAGGACATGAAATGAGATTGAAGGGGGGCAGACTCAGGAAAGATGTCAGGAAGTATTTTTTCACGGAGAGGGTGGTGGATGCTTGGAATGCCGTCCCGCGGGAGGTGGTGGAGATGAAAATGGTAACGGAATTCAAACATGCGTGGGATATGCATAAAGGAATCCTGTGCAGAAGGAATGGATCCTCAGAACCTTAGCTAAAATTGGGTGGCGGAGCAGGTGGGGGGAAGAAGGGTTGGTGGTTGGGAGGTGTGGATAGTGGAGGGCAGACTTATACGGTCTGTGCCAGAGCCGGTGATGGGAGATGGGACTGGTGGTTGGGAGGCGGGGAATACTGCTGGGCAGACTTATACGGTCTGTGCCCTGAAAAAGACAGGTACAAATCAAGGTAAGGTACAGTGGTGGAAATAAGTATTTGATCCCTTGCTGATTTTGTAAGTTTGCCCACTGACAAAGACATGAGCAGCCCATAATTGAAGGGTAGGTTATTGGTAACAGTGAGAGATAGCACATCACAAATTACACATTGTGGAAAGTATATGAATTTATTTGCATTCTGCAGAGGGAAATAAGTATTTGATCCCCCACCAACCAGTAAGAGATCTGGCCCCTACAGACGAGGTAGATGCTCCAAATCAACTCGTTACCTGCATGACAGACAGCTGTCGGCAATGGTCACCTGTATGAAAGACACCTGTCCACAGACTCAGTGAATCAGTCAGACTCTAACCTCTACAAAATGGCCAAGAGCAAGGAGCTGTCTAAGGATGTCAGGGACAAGATCATACACCTGCACAAGGCTGGAATGGGCTACAAAACCATCAGTAAGACGCTGGGCGAGAAGGAGACAACTGTTGGTGCCATAGTAAGAAAATGGAAGAAGTACAAAATGACTGTCAATCGACAAAGATCTGGGGCTCCACGCAAAATCTCACCTCGTGGGTATCCTTGATCATGAGGAAGGTTAGAAATCAGCCTACAACTACAAGGGGGGAACTTGTCAATGATCTCAAGGCAGCTGGGACCACTGTCACCACGAAAACCATTGGTAACACATTACGACATAACGGATTGCAATCCTGCAGTGCCCGCAAGGTCCCCCTGCTCCGGAAGGCACATGTGACGGCCCGTCTGAAGTTTGCCAGTGAACACCTGGATGATGCCGAGAGTGATTGGGAGAAGGTGCTGTGGTCAGATGAGACAAAAATTGAGCTCTTTGGCATGAACTCAACTCGCCGTGTTTGGAGGAAGAGAAATGCTGCCTATGACCCAAAGAACACCGTCCCCACTGTCAAGCATGGAGGTGGAAATGTTATGTTTTGGGGGTGTTTCTCTGCTAAGGGCACAGGACTACTTCACCGCATCAATGGGAGAATGGATGGGGCCATGTACCGTACAATTCTGAGTGACAACCTCCTTCCCTCCACCAGGGCCTTAAAAATGGGTCGTGGCTGGGTCTTCCAGCACGACAATGACCCAAAACATACAGCCAAAGCAACAAAGGAGTGGCTCAGGAAGAAGCACATTAGGGTCATGGAGTGGCCTAGCCAGTCACCAGACCTTAATCCCATTGAAAACTTATGGAGGGAGCTGAAGCTGCGAGTTGCCAAGCGACAGCCCAGAACTCTTAATGATTTAGAGATGATCTGCAAAGAGGAGTGGACCAAAATTCCTCCTGACGTGTGCAAACCTCATCATCAACTACAGAAGACGTCTGACCGCTGTGCTTGCCAACAAGGGTTTTGCCACCAAGTATTAGGTCTTGTTTGCCAGAGGGATTAAATACTTATTTCCCTCTGCAGAATGCAAATAAATTCATATACTTTCCACAATGTGATTTTCCGGATTTAATTTGTGATGTGCTATCTCTCACTGTTACCAATAACCTACCCTTCAATTATGGGCTGCTCATGTCTTTGTCAGTGGGCAAACTTACAAAATCAGCAAGGGATCAAATACTTATTTCCACCACTGTATATACATATGAGTTTATCTTGGGCAGACTGGATGGACCGTGTAGGTCTTTTTCTGCCGTCATCTACTATGTTCAAACACTCTCTTCACTCCGATAGTGCCGAAAAAAAACGGCGGATCTTTTTGCCTCTGAACAACAATTCCCCCCCCCCCCTCCCCCAGTTGTGTTCCAGGCTCTGATCACATGGCAGACTGAGTATCCTCCAATACCTTTGCTGAAGCTCGGACAAGATTAGAGAACTATGATCCTAATTGTATCTTACTGCCTAAGCAGATCTGGTTTCCTTTTCAAAGATCTGTGGAGATTGGAATATTTTCTGACCCTCATCACGCAGAACAAGGGATCTCTTCTGCATCCAGGCCTCCAATGCCTGACCCTCCCGGCTTGGATGTTGAGAGCATAGAATTTGAATCAGATTTGCCATAGGAAGTCTCCTGCATCTTTGCTGGCCTCCAGGAAGGACTCCACTAAGAGGTTACTCATTTAAGTGGAGGAGGTTTGGTGTCTGGTGTGAGGGTAAGGCCTTAGATCCCCTCACCAGCCCTACACAAAAACTACTTGAATACCTCCTTCACCTCTCTGAGTCTGGTTTGAAAGCCAAGTAAGGGTTCATCTAAGGGCAATTAGTTCTTATGGCCAGGTAGGAGATGAGCCCATTTCTGTACAGCTGCTAGTTGTTTCTTCATATGAACTTCGTTATTAGCAAAGCCCCCTGTCAGACCTCCATGTTGTCCTCACCCAGCTGATGAGAGCTCCTTTTGAGCCACTTGATTCCTATCATCTGAAGTATTTGATCTGGAAAGTTGTGTTTTTGGTAGCGGTCACTTCAGCTCGCAGGGTCAGTGGGGTTAGTGTCTTCCTTGTGTCTTTTGGAAGAGCCTACCTACCTTATTCTTTACTTTGTGTGTGTTATCGTGGATAATGCATTGAAATTTTCAGCAGAGTGTGCCAAGCTCGCTAAAAATGCAAATACAATTCTAGTGTGACCTCACTCTCAGTAGTTTAAACTCACCCTACTATACCCAATAAAATTACCTCAGATAAGTTTAAACCAAAACGGGAGAAAAGGTACACAACTATTACACTAACCCCGTACCCTCCATCTAGCAGTAAGTTTCATCACAATAGACTAGTTCTCCACACACACCCTAAGTTCTTGCTAAGGTAATGTTGGAGTTCCATCTTAATCAGTCATCCTACCAACATTTTTTCCCAAAACCACAAGCCCATCCTGGTGAGAGTGTATTGCACACCTTGGACTGCAAGTGAGCCTTAGCCTTCTATCTGGAGTGGAGTCCACCCAGCTTTTTGTATCTTTTGACCCAAACCGGTTGGGGGTAGCCATCGACAAACACATTGGCTTACAGGTTGCATCGTTTTACTTATGCCCAGTCTGGGCTGACTCTGGAGGGTCATGTCAAGGGTCATAATGTCAGAACCATGGCTACATGTAGCCTACTTGAGGTCAGCCTCTGGGGTACCCGATGGGACAGCCAGTTCAGGCAGGCAGACCTGAAAAATGTGTTTGGTGTCTAGAATCCAACTGCATCCCCCTAGGCCCAGTTTTCTTTCATTCCAGGCTGCACCTTCACAACTAGTATGTAAATAGTGTCAGGTTAATTTACTTCTAGGTCTTGACATTTCAAGTACCTATTATCCTAACGTTGTTTTGATTTAATGTGTTATTATTTAGTTTGTTTGATTGTAAGCCAGTTGGTTTCAGGTGGGCTAAAAGTTTTAAAATAAAATTAAAATAAATTGTAGAATAGGCACATATCGTGTGATCTCAGGGCACCTAAATGGGGGAACCAGGTATAGAATTGTCCCTTAGTGCTGGAGAAGAGGACTGTACCTGAATTCAGGAAAGCATAGGTCAAGCACAATGGATCTTTAAGGGAGAGAAAAGCATTGTAGAACTTATTAGTTGGTATGGATGGGAGACTGGATAGGCCTATAGTCCTTATCTGCCATCATTTTCTTTGTTTCTGTGCTTTCAAGTAGCACTTAGCCGTAGACACAGAAACAGAGAATATGAGAGCCGATAAGGACCTCAAGGGTAATCTAATTCAGTGTTTCTCAACTCTCTCCTAGAGACAGGGACACCGAGACACTAGGCCGGGCCCGGGGCAAGGCTGCCCCACCTCTGCTGCCGCCCCCCGTTGCTCCCCCCACCACTGCTGCCCCCCGTCTCACCCCTGCTGCTGCAGTCCCCGGTCTCACCTGCCTGCCTCCATGGCTCCGGGCCCCCTGCATTCGAAGCGGCAGTCGCAGATTGCCTTTCTTCTGGCCTTCCCTCCCTGTGTCCTGCCCTCGTCTGATGTAACTTCCGGTTTCCACGAGGGCGGGACACAGGGAGGGAAGGCCCGAAGAGAGGCAATCTGCAACTGCCGCTTTGAATGCAGGGGGCCCGGAGTCATGGAGGCAGGCAGGTGAGACCAGGGACTGCAGCGGCAGGGGTGCGATGGGGGGTGGCAGCGGCGGGGGGAGCGACAGGGGGCGGAGGCGGGGCGGCCTTGCCACGGGCCCGGCCTAGTCTCTCGGCAGCCCCGCTTGGGTCTGGGTCTGGGGCTGCAGCAGGAAAAGAGGTGAACATACCAGATCAGTGTTTACCAACCCTATCCTGGAGGTACACCCGCCCTCGTCTGATGTAACTTCCGGTTTCCGCGAGGGCAGGACACAGGGAGGGATGCTTTTACTAAAGTGTGATAGGGCTTTGCACTTAGTGCCAGTGTTGCCAGGTGGGCGGTTTTACCACCCAATTGGGCGATTTTCCGCGACCCGCCGCAGGAAATTTTTGCCCGTGGCTGGTTGCGGTTTTTTGGGCTTCTTTTTTTTCTTTTGGGTGGTTTTCAGGCGGTTTTTTCGGCCGCGGGGTCGGGATTAGTGACGTTCTGGGCGGGGTTAGTGACGTTCTGGGCGGGGCCGATGACGGGGGCGGGGCCGTGACGGGGGAGGCGGGGTTGATGACGGCGGGGGCGGGGGTGATGACGGCGGGGGCGGGGGTGATGACGCGGGCAGGGGTGTGCTGGTAAATTTTTAACAACAGGCTCTTTCTCCGGATGTAGCCAGCTCTGCAGTTGGAAGGGCCAGGGCTGGCCGGGGCGGGAGGGGGTGGAGAGCAAAACTTGCCTCTCTCTCCTCCCTCCCTTCGTGCGGGCACATTAGGCATACCTTTGCTGGCAGCCAATAAATGGAATGCCACCACTCCCAACATCTTGCTCTGAGCAGCATGCTGGAACTTCTTTCACATGCTCGAGAACTCCCAGCCTGCTTGGCTGGCAGGACTCAGCATCCCCACCAGTAAAGTAAAAGAGAATTCAGCAGGGGGCCCAAGCCCACATTTTGGGAGCCAGTTGTTAAAGTAGCCATGGAGGGCCCTAATTTAACAACCGGCTCCCAAAATTCTTAAAAACTTAACAACCAGCTCTTGCGAGCCTGTGAGAGCCTGCTCCAGCACACCACTGGACGCGGGGGGTGGGGGTGTCAGGGGCGGGGTTTGAGTTTGGGCGGGTTTTGGGCTGGATTTAGGCTGGTTTGGGTGGGGAAATAAGATTTCCACCTGGCAACCCTGCTTAGTGCTGGTTATGCCTCATGCTGTGCAGCTTGGCATTCTTCTGGAAACATCCACCACCTTTTCACATTGTTTCACCACCTTTAGATCCTCAGACACTGCCACCACAAGGTCTCTCTCCTGATCCATGTCATTCGGTTGCCCCCTAGTGCATGCTGTTCTTTTGGATTTCTGTACCCCAAATGCATCACTTCTTCAGATTAAATTTTAATTGCTGAACATTAGACCATTCTAATTTTTCTAAATTCCTTTCCATGTTGTTCACTCCCTCCAGGGTGTCCACTCTGTTGCAAATCTCGGTGTCTTGAGTGGAGGAGTGGCCTAGTGGTTAGGGTGGTGGACTTTGGTCCTGAGGAACTGAGTTCAATTCCCACTTCAGGCACAGGCAGCTCCTTGTGATTCTGGGCAAGTCACTTAACCCTCTATTGCCCCATGTAAGCCGCATTGAGCCTGCCATGAGTGGGAAAGCGCGGGGTACAAATGTAACAAAAAAAAAAAGGCAAACTTTTCTTTCTGATCCTTCAGCAATGTGGCTCACGAATATGTTGAATAGAATGGACCTAGAATATATCCTTGAGGCACTCCACTACTTATCTTTCTATCCTTTAGCAAAGAGTGAACCACTGCCCTTTTTAATGCTGTTGGTAGTTGCCCATTTGAGAGAGAGAGGTGTTCACAATTTTGTGGCACCTTCTATGAGGCCCATACTAGCCAGCTGCATATTTTTGATGGGCAGGGGTCGAGGAAGCAGGTAGTTGGTCAAAGGTCTCTTAGGATTTTGTCAAGGCTCTCCTCTGTCATTGGGTTAAAAAAGTGTCCCATCTATGTCGGTGGGGGGGGTGAGTTTGTGCACCCCTGGTTGACTGGTTGAGGACTGTGTGGGATTGCCTGTAAATCCTGGCAGAGACTTTTAATTTTGTTGGCAAAGTATGCAGCAAAATCATTGCAATTCAGTTTTGACTAGGCAGGCTGGTTCTGTTGTGGGGATTGCAGTAGGCTGTATAAAATGTCACAGCAGTGCACATTTTAAAAAATGCTAAGCTCAAATTTACCCTGTATGGGCTAGATTCTATTAATGATGCCTGAAAAATACACATGAAAAAAAATACACCTAGGCGTATTCTGATTGCCATCTGTCAATCAACCAGTTTGTGTCCCAACTTCAGCCCGCTGAGTTTATTCATGAGCCTCCTATGAGGAACCATGTCAAAGACCTTACTGAAATCCAAGTAGACTATGGTCTCATTTTCAAAACGCTTAGACTTACAAATGTTCATAGGTTGCTGTGGGCCTCTTTTACAAAGCTGCGCTGCCAATTCTCAGTGCGGCAATTGAGAGGAAGCCCATTCAGTTCCTATGGTCTTCCTCTCATTTGCTGTGCGGGAATCACTAGCGTGGCTTTGTAAAAGAAGCCCTATGTAACCTTATAAGTGTAAGTGCTTTAAAAATACACCTCTATATCTAGGGTGTATGAAAGAAATCAGATTCGTTTGGCACAATTTTCCTTTGGTAAAACCATGTGTCCTCAGGTCTTGTAACCTATTGGATTCCAGGAAATTCATTATCTTTTCCATGAGCAGTGTCTCCATTACCTTTCCAACCACCGAAGTAAGGAATTTGTTGCCAGAGAATATATTAAAATCAGTTAGCGCAGCTTGGTTTAAAAGAGGTTTGATTGAGTTCCTGGAGGAAAAGCCCATAAATCTTTATTAAGGTAGACTTGGGGAAAGTCACAGCTTGATCTTGGGGATACACAGTATGGAATCCAACTAGTTTGGGGGATCATGCCATTGCTTGTGACTTAGATTAGCCATTATTGGAAACAGGATGCTGGGCTTGATGGACCATTTGGTTAACCCAGTATGACAGCTCTTATCTTCTTGACTTCACATTTCAGCTCACCCTGACATTTATTTATTTATTTATTGCATTTGCAGGCTCAATGTGGCTTACAGAGTTTTGTTATAACATAGTCATTCCAGGATGTCAGATACAATTCGTAATGTACAAAGATTAAGAAGGGTAGTGAAAGGAGGGTGTTAGGCAGGATAGTATATAAGGTGGACTTTACAAGCTGGGTGTGCTGGTAGATAGTTTTATAGGTTATGGGTTCTCTTTGTAGGCCTTGCTGAAATAGTGGAGGAGTGGCCTAGTGGTTAGGGTGGTGGACTTTGGTCCTGGGGAACTGAGGGACTGAGTTTGATTCCCACTTCAGGCACAGGCAGCTCCTTGTGTCTCTGGGCAAGTCACTTAACCCTCCATTGCCCCATGAAAGCCACATTGAGCCTGCCATGAGTGGGAAAGCGCAGGGTACAAATGTAACAAAACTAAAATAGATACTATTGGAGATTCTACATGGAATGTTACTACTATTGGAGATTCTACATGGAATGTTGCTATTCCACTAGCAACATTCCATGTACAAGGCTGTGCAGGCTTCTGTTTCTAAGAGGACGTCAGACTCACAGAAGCAGAAGCCTGCGCGGCCACATTGGTGATCTGCAAGGGCTGACCTCTACATGGAATGTTGCTAGTGGAATAGCAACATTCCATGTAGAATGTCAAATAGTAGCAACAGTGGAGGAGTGGCCTAGTGGTTAGGGTGGTGGACTTTGGTCCTGGGGAACTGAGGAACTGAGTTCGATTCCCACTTCAGGCACAGGCAGCTCCTTGTGACTCTGGGCAAGTCACTTAACCCTCCATTGCCCCATGTAAGCCGCATTGAGCCTGCCATGAGTGGGAAAGCGCGGGGTACAAATGTAAAAACAACAAAAAAAATGTGTCTTCAAAGATTTGCGAAAGTTAGTTAATTCGTCAATAGTTTTCAGGGCTGTAGGTAATGCATTCCACAACTGCGTGCTCATGTTAGAGAAGGCGGTGGCGTGCGTCAGCTTGTATTTTAGTCCTTTACAGCTGGGAAAGTGCAGATTGAGAAATTTGCGAGCTGATCTTATGGCGTTTTTTGTGTGACGAATGATGTAGGGGACAGCTAAATTATTTTTAATTTTGTTTAGTACTTTTATATTAAATAACTTGAAAAGGAATAATATCAGATATAAACTGAAAGCATGTATGTGTTTGAGCTAGGAGAGAGAGAACTTGGTGATTGTGCTGTTGAAAAAAAATTGAAAACATTTTTCTGCTTTTATTCAGTTCCCTCACCACGTCCAGATGCTACATACAATGATGATAATGTGATAAACCGAGGATCTGCAGACAATACCACATCAAGCCACTCTAAAAGACCCACTGTCTTTGATCCCTGGTGAGTTGTTTTTATAATGCGAGCGGGAAAAACCCTGTTTGAAGGTCCTGTAATTGAGTGAAGTTTATATTTGACTTGACCTGAGAATGCCATGGGCAGTACAATCAGTGCATATTTTCTAGCAAAAAAAGTGGTACTGAAATGCCAGGCCCAGGGCCGTGCCTAGGGTCTCTGGCGCCCCTCCCCCCCCCCCCCGTTGGCACTGCGCCGCCGCCGCCACCCCCCCCCCCCCCCCGAAAACGATCGCTACACTGCCCGCCCTCTTCTCCCCAGATCCTTTTCCTTTTTTTTTTTGTTTAAATTTACCTCTGTTCGGCGGCAGCGTAGCGTCAGTGAGAAGGAGGCGGCGCTCCCCCGCCCCGATGTGTCTAGTAGTCTTCTTCCCTTCGCTAAGTGTCCCGCCTTCTTCTGATGTCATTTCTGACGTCAGAAGAAGGCGGAACACAGCGAAGGGAAGACTAGTAGACACGTCGGGGCGGGGGAGCGCTGCCTCCTTCTCACTGACGCTACGCCGCCGGACAGAGGTAAATTTAAACAAAAAAAAATAGGAAAAGGATCTGGGGGAGAAGAGGGCGAGGTAAGCATGGTGCGGCGGGCTCCTGCCATGCTTACCTCGCTTACCGTGTTGGCACGGCCCTGGCCAGGCCACCCTTCAGGGGGTGGGGATAGCCAGGCCCCCTGCAACCAGTCACAGAATCTATGACAAGGCAGAATTGGTGTGTAGAGCTTGAGCTCTTTCATTAAACCTTGGGGACCATGGGTCAATTTTTGCAGACAATGGAAAAGGTGCCGGTACTCAGTACCCCCAAGTACCCCCTCCAAAAAAAGCCCTGAGTGCAATCAACACTAAATTTTGTTTGTATTATTGCCACCCACTTATTCTTCTAGGGTTTTCTTCCTTATTTTTGATCCTTTTTCTCCTAACATGTTTTCCTTCAAGCTGATGTTGAATTATATGAATCAAGTGAAGTGATGTACGAGAGAGAAACAATGTCTTATGTAGAGCAGGTGAATTATAGCCATTTACAAAACTTATGGCTGCCATTTTTTTTTCTCAGATCATGTGTGTTCTTTATATTTGTATACTCGCTGCCACTTCAGGGGCAGGTTGGAGATTGTTACCCACAGAGAAGGTCTTTTTCCCTTTTCGCTCTGTTTAAATTAAGTTGGATGAGTCCTTAGACGCAAATGCTATTGAGGAGTATTTCCATTTGTTGTAATTCTATATCAAAGGTTCTGGACTCCATTTCTTCAAGAGCATAAACGGATCTGAATTTCAGAATAATCTAGCAGAAAAATTAGACTTGCTTAAAGGCATTTCCCCATCAGTAAAACAGCTTTTTATCCATGGAAATGAGGCTTTCATGTATATTGCTCATCTTCAGTACAGGAAAAATTAGCTACATTAGGCATTCCTGGGTATAGGTAGAGAACAGATTAATCAGCAGGTTCCATAGTATTAATCAAAACGAGTAGTTCTGAACTCAGCCTTCCAGACACACCCAGCCAATCTGATTGTCACAGTATCCACAATCAATATGCATGAGAGAGTTTGCACCATTGCAGGTAGATTGCTTATGGAGACACTTTTTAAACTTGGGTAAATGCATGTTTACCATTTAAAAATGTGGTTTGAGTGTTTAATAGTGTTTCATTTATCTGCTGGTCTTGTGGGGTTATAAGAATTCAGACCTCAGAAGGATTGATTGAGCGATGGGGAGTGTAGGGATATGACGGTTGGGGGATGGGGAGGGGATTTGTTGATAGGTTTACTACCTGATTTAAGTTGAATATAGGACTTGGGGGAGCGGATTGAAGTATGTTGTGGTTGGCAATTTGCTCCCTCTCTTAGTAGGGCATGTGTGTCTCTATTTCATGATATGCCACACTTGTAAGGTTGTAATACAAGAAGGGGGAGGGAACGGGGGGGGGGTGAGATAAGAATTATTTAGTTGAGTATTGGTAGTACTTGGTTGATATATAATTCTCACTTCTAACTATTCTGTTGTACCATGGAGAGTACAATTAAGGGATGTGGGGGGAGGGGAGTAATTTTGAGGGATTACCAAATAATTTCAGCTAAATAGATATGTGTATAATCTGGGGGGGGGCTTAATAACTTAAGTTGGGGAGGGTGGAAAACGTTAAAACTTTGATGATGGATTTGCCACCTTGCTTTTTTTCAGTATGTTTTTATAGGTGGAATTTGTTGGCAATGATAATATGCTAAATCATGAATAAAAATTGTTGAAACATAAAAATGTGGTTTGATTACTGGCAGGGTTATCTCAGAGGAGAGAATATACCCACAGTAATTGTATTTTCAAGTCACTAGAAACATGGTGGCAGATAAAGTCCATATGCAGTGGCATAACTAGGTGGGGCGCAGGGGGGGAGCGGTCACTCCCCTTAACAGCTGTTTTGAAAAAATGGCGCTTATGCGCCTCGTGGCAATAAATATTTTTTTCTGCTTCCTCCCTCCCGAGTCCTCTTCTGCCCGTCTCTCCCGTCCCATCCGCGTGGTCACTTTTTACTTCCCTGAAGCTTTCTCCGTCTCCCTCCTGCGCAGCACCGGCGATTCACAATCAGCCTTCTGCCGGCGTCAGGGCCTCTCTCTCTCCTCAGGCGCATCTCGCCTACTCTATTGCAACTTCCTGTTTTCCGCAGAGGTTAGACGCGCCTGAGGAGAGAGAGAGGCCCCGACGCTGGCAGAAGGCTGACTGTGAAACGAATCGCCGGTGCTGCGCAGGAGGGAGACAGAGAAGGCTTCAGGGATGTAAAAAGTGACCACGCGGACGGGACGGGAGAGACGGGCAAAAGAGAGGGTGAAGCCAATTTTGGCAATCTGTTTCCACTCCCCCCCCCTCCCCCGCGTAGCCGTTGTTGACGTTCAAAGCAAGCAAACTTACAATCTGCTGCATACACGTTGTCATTCTTTATTGTTGGTCCATCTGTAAAAATGCTAAAGCTGTTTCAGATGATAGAATATACTGAAATTAAATGAAAGTAGACTTAAACTCTCCTTTCATTGGGGCACATGGAATCACATCTTCATCTGTGTTGTAGAAATTTACCTTTTATTATTATTATTATTATTAGCATTTGTATATCGCTACTAGACGCACACAGCGCTGAACACCTGACATAGAGAGACAGTCCCTGCTCAATAGAGCTTACAATCTAAAACTAATACAGACAGACAATACAATAAGGGGAGGGAAGTACTGGGTGAGAAGGAACAAGGGGAGGTAATTGAGTAGTGGTTAGGAGCCAAAAGCAGTGGTGAAAAGGTGGGTTTTCAGCATAGATTTGAAAACAGGTAGAGATGGAGCTAGACGTACAGGCTCAGGAAGTTTATTCCAGGCATAAGGTGCCGCGAGGGAAAAGGAACGAAGCCTGGAGTTAGCAGTGGAGGAGAAAGGGGATGACGAGAGATTTGTCCAGCGAGCGGAGGTCACAGGGAGGAATGTAGAGAGAGATGAGAGCGGAGAGGTAATGGGGGGCTGCAGAATGGATGCATTTAAAGGTAAGTAATAGAAGTTTGTATACGGAAGCAGACAGTGACTTGAGGAGTGGGCTAGTGTGGGTTTAACGATTTTGGCGGAAAATAAGCCTTGCTGCAGAATTTTGGACAGACTGGAGAGGAGAGAGATGACTGAGCGGAAGACCAGTAAGAAGTAAATTGCAATAATCCAAGCGAGAGGTGACAAGGGTGTGGATAAGGGTTTTGGCAGCGTATTCAGAAAGGAAGGGGCGAATTTTACTAATGTTGTAGATAAAGAAACGACAGGTTTTGGCGATCTGTTGAATATGTGCAGAGAAGGAGAGAGAGGAATCAAAGATTGACACCAAGATTACGAGCCGAGGATATAGGGAGGATGTGAGAGCCATTAACAGAGATAGAGAATGGGGGAAGAGGGGAGGTGGGTTTAGGGGGAAAATGAGAAGTTCAGTTTTAGTCATGTTTAGCTTCAGATGGCAAAGAGACATCCAAGCAGCAATGTCAGATAAGCAGGATGAAATTTTGTCCTGGATTAAGGTTGAGATTTCAGGGGTGGAGATTAGATCTGAAAATCATCCGCGTAAAGATGGTACTGAAAGCCGTGGGACGAAATCAGGGTACCAAGGGAAGAGGTATAGATTGAGAAGAGGAAGGGTCCAAGGACAGATACACAAATGGATTATTCTGTTTTTTGGACATGTTTCAGGGACATGTGATTTTATAAGTCAAAATAAAATTAAATATTTTGTTTCATGCAGATCTCTTTTGTTTAAACATAAATGGGAAATAAGCCCCTAATGCAGTCCATTTATTTTCTTATATTTTGTTCTTATGATGACTTATACTGTTCCAAAACTGAAAACTCTTATTTCTATCTGGTCGATAATAAAAGGAACACTATCCACCCAAAAAAAGTTGTTTTGTGGCAGTACGTGAGGAATTGTGATATTGGATAAATAAGTATATGTTTGTGTCCCTAGTCATGCATCCTACGTTTATATAATCCTTTCAAGAAATCCAGTTAATTGTTTAACATTAGTGGAACATAGCCACAGAGGCATGGTATGGTTGCATTTTTAATATGCTAATACTAGGGCCCAGCTAAGGAGCAAGTTATTTTGAGTTAGTCTTCACTGGACCAAACTTGCTTTCCTTGTGCCATCACTATCCAGCAGGATATAGGCAGTGTTGTGGAGGATAAAGGATTTTTTTTTTTTACATTTATATCACACATTATCTCAAGCAAAGTCAGATTCAGTGTGGCTTACATATAACACTAGAGTGTCCCTATAACCAGCCCCTCCAAATGACACACTGATTACAATTTATAACAAACTAGCCGTTGAGCCCGTTAAAACGGGCTATTGGGTCGCCGCTGCCCCCTCCCCCCGAGGTCGCCGCTGGCCCCCCCCCCCCCCCGAGTCGCCGCCGCCGGCCCGTCTCTTCGCTATTTAACTTACATCTCCGGAGCAGGCAGATCAGCTGCGCTCCCATCGGCCTTCCTTCTCTGCCTGTGTCCCGCCCTCGTGTGACGTAACGTCGGAGAGGGCGGGACACAGGCAGGGACGGAAGACCAACGGCAGCTCAGCTGAACTGCCTGCTCCGGAGATGTAAGTTGAATAGTGACGAGACGGGCCGGGTGGAGGGGTGGCGGCGGCGACTCCGGGGGGGGGGGTGTAACAGTGGCGGCGACCTCGGGGGGGGGGGGGAGCGGTGGCGACCTCGGCGGTTCCCTCCCCTTCGTGCAGTTTCCCTCTCTGTCCCGCCCCCCCCCCCCCATCATCACGTATTGACTTGGGGGGGGGGGAGGGAAGTCTACTGCGCATTTGCGAGTGAGTACGGTCACTCACCGTTTATATGTTTGATTACTACTCTTCCTATGAAAAGTTATTCTGTTATACTTCTGTGTACATCCGTATACTGCACAAATCGACATGTTTGAAAATATAAGTGAGATTAAATACAGATGGTACCAATAATAAAGAGTGACAACGTGGATGCAGCAACTCATAGGTTTGATTGCTTTCTTTTGAGAATGTGGCAATGACAGCTGCGTGGGGAAGGGGAAACTGAGACTGGCCTAATTGGTTTTAACATTTTGACGTCACTTGCAGTGTGTCCTGAATACCGCCGTTAGAATTTTTTGTGGTGCCACTAATCCCCTCTTTTACAAAGCCATGCAGCAATGCCGACACATCCTATTCACTTTGAATGGACTATGTTGGCATTACCGCAATGGCAGCCTCTACCGTGGCTCTGTAAAAGGGGGGGGGGGGTAAGTTTGATCGTATTAATCCCTTACTTGCTGAACAACACTGGTTTCCAATAAATTACCGTATATGTTTTAAAACAGACTTACACACAAAGCATTACACACAGGTATTCCTTGTTGTCTTTCATCATTTCCTATTCCTCATACTCCTGGAAGAACATTACGAGCCCTCCATGATGATCGCTTAGTTATTCCATCTGCTAAATCTGCCCATTCCATAGCGTCCCACAGATCAATCCAGAGACTTGTGGGTTATGTCCCTCTACCAGCAGGTGGAGATAGAGAGATCTTCAGAGGTTTACTATATGTGGTCATGTGCAGTCACCTTAACTTCAGTATTCTCTCTATCTAGCAGGTGGATGGTCATATCTGTGCAGCTCTGGATTGATTGGCTCCTGGCCTGGTCCCCTGGGTCTAGTTGAGCTTCTGGGGTCTGAGGTGTCTCGGTCCTGGGACTTGGGTGCACACCTGATGGTGCCAGGTCCCTCTCTCCCCCATCAACCCCTCCTCTCTGCCTGACTGGGGTTTGTGGTTCTCACTCTTCTGACTTTAAAAGGAGTCTGAGGTTTCTTTTGCTCCAGTGTCCTCTCCTGACTTAAAAAAAAAAAAAATGTCGTTTGAGCACTGTTTAAAAAATATCTCCTCAGTCTGAGATTTGTCCAGCACAGCAGGCTTATTGCCGGTTTGCAGTACCAGCTGAATGGTGTGAGGACCGACTTGGCATGCGACAGTAATTCCCGAGGGGGTGAGTAGTCATTATCCTATCTGCGCCAGTGGTGCAGAGCAAAAGCGGTTCCCAGTGTGGGAGCCACTGGGCTGCTGCAGTTTCCCGTGCTGGAGATCACTGTACAGTCCAAGGAGCTGTGTATTCCTTCCCTCCCATCTCATTTTGGTGGGTGCAGGGCAGTTGTTTTCTTTGGTGTGTTTGCGCGCTTGAGGGCGCCATCTTTTTTGCCACTCCACATGGGGCCTGATTTCCTTACGATTCAGACAGTTTTATATGTAGGCTTTTCAGAAATGTGATTGGGGAACTGGGGTGGATCACTCCCAGTTTCTTCATATTGGTTATTTAAGGGCTTCCAAGAAAGGAGGCCTGGGGAGGTTTGCAGACTCGTGTGGGAGTCCTCGGGTCTCCCACAGCTTTGAGTCTCCCACAGCTTTCCAGGGGAGAGGTCGGAGACCCATTAGTCCCCTGCAGCTGTTCTGTGGCAGCGAGAGCCTTAAGCTGCAGCTTGGAAAGTACTGACTATCTGGAAGTCTTCTGGTAGAGATGCCTGTGCTTCACTAGGTGATTTACACTAAGAATATTTCTGGACCCTCCTTGAGGAGGTTCAGGGTGTGCTAATGGAAGGGAGAAAGGGATCAGGATTAGGGATCCTACTCTAGGTTTTTCACTCTTTCCCTCTCAGTACAGTTTGTTTAGTTAGTCAGGCTTAGGACTGTTGACTCCATGTTTCTGTGAGAAATGTTACATTTTGAGGCTAGTGCAGGCCTCTCGGGTTTCTCTCAGTTTCCATGGTAATCCTGCACCCTCTGTGCTACCCTGGTGGCATTTGCTCTGTGTGTACTGTTCACATCTAACTAACTAGTTTTATTCAGGAGGGTGGCTGGCCTTTCAGCCTGAAGGTTACAGGTTAAAGGCTGGTTTTATCCATCCTATTAGAAACTGTGGGCTCAGCTAGGTTTCCAGTGGGGCATATTTTATTTCATTCTCTCTTTTTGCTGGCAGACAGTCGACCGCCTCCTCACTTGCCAGATGTAGAGTCGAGGTCGGCTTAATTGCCATTTTTCTTCTATGATTTGTTTCGGGTGTCAAACAGACGTTTTTGGTGGTCACAGCCTGTCATTTGATGTGGTTGCGCTGCTGGGTGGTGAATGCAGCTTCTAACGATGGCTGGTTCAGCTCACTTTTCAGGGCAACTATTGTTTGAGGACTCCATGGAGTTGGTGGAAGACCTGGGTGACTTATAGACTTAGCGTCTTACTGAGGACATGTCTACAAGTTCTTTTCGGTCGGGTCAGGCTCGCCCTTATCTTTACGACACCAAGGCTGTTGTTCTGGACAGCCTAGTTTTCTTTAGCAATCCAGTCCAAGCAGCTCAGAACTCCCGACTTCATCCTTTTGAGATCCTCTGGATTTCTACTGGTGACAGGCGCACAGTCCTGTCTTTTCTGCATACGGTGACTTCTGCCTTCCATCCCTTTCCACCTTTTTCTCTTCCCACTTCTTGGATGTTCACCATATACTCCTGTACTATTTGGAAGTGACCAGCGAGTTCCATTGGTCAACTCTTTGCTTCTTGCTTTGCTCGGGACCATAGGAAGGTATCATAAGAAGGCTCGCCATTTTTAGATTGGCAGATGTGGGCATAGTGGTTTTGATGTCAGGAGGAGCAGACCTTTTGTAGAATAGGCATCAGTGTGAAGCTGAAGAGCTGTTCCGCATAAGTGCCATTTTATTCAAAATCCTTTTAGGGGAGCAGCTGCTTCCCTTGCACCCCACCTAGCTATGTCTCTGCATAGTGGGGCAGTGCCTGGGATGACCCACTGAGCAGAAGTGACTTCCTACATAGTCTTATGCACTGCAAAAGACTGTAGCGGTCTTCTAGTGCTCACCATTAAAGAGTAGCAGATGTAGCGATGGCAGGATCAGAAGCAGACATATTCAGAACCTGGAGAGCCTTAGGTATATAGGAAGGTGGCGACTCCTTACAAAACACCACATCAGATTCCTGACCTGCTGAGCAGAAATACCTCCTGGCATACCCTCATGTTGTCATCTGGCTTGTCACAAGAAAGGGGATCTGGCTTCAAGAGCCGCAGTGGCCGTTGGCTGAGAGAGGCAGTTTCTTCAGCTGGCCTCTGTATGGGACAGTCTCTCCCGTTGCGTGTGGCAGCACTTTCTTCCAGAGCGCAATTGACTTCCTTTTCCATGTCCCTGTCTTCCGTGGCTGCCCTTTGCAGTTCAGCCACTTGGTCCTCTGTCCTGCTGTGGATGGCTTTTGCAGATCGCCCACTTGATCTGCTGTCCTTCCCTTTCCAGGCTGTGCAGGCTTGGCGTGGCAGCGCTAGGCATTCCAAATTTGACGTGGCAGCGCATGTAACCTTAGCCTGTGGATCATTGCTTCAGTCTGCTGAGGTTGTAGTACCCCGTCCCACTTGAGGACTGCTTTGGTATATCCCACAAGTCTCTGGATTGATCTATGGGACGCTATGGAAGGTAAAATTAGCTGATAATTTTCTTTCCATTAGTCCCAACAGATCAATCCAGAGGCCCACCCTTTGTTGTTCTGGGTTGAGTGTTTTCTTCTAGTTGTCTCAGTTTCATCAGATTCCTTCATTTGATTTTTGGCTAAAAAAAAAAGGCAAAACAAATCAAAACATAAAGGAAACCTTCTGTTACCTTCCCGCAGGAGCGGATGAGGAGCTTACATGGGCTTTATGCAGGCAGGAGAGGACTTCCTCTTTCGTCTTTCACTGCTTTGGTATCGACAGTACTGAAGTTAAGGTGACTGCACATGACCACATACAGTAAATCTCTGAAGTTCTCTCTATCTCCACCTGCTGGTAGAGGGACATAACCCACAAGTCTCTGAATTGATCTGTTGGGACTAATGGAAAGAAAATTATCAGGTAAGAACTAATTTTACCGTGAGAATCAACAAGAAAATCTGCTTTCCTTTTTTAAGCTCCTTCACTTTGGAATTTTTTTTTATCCCATAAATTACGTATTGAACGATCATATCTTAAATTTAGGGTGGTGCTGAAAATATAGCTTTTCATCTCTTCCTATTCTGGTTTTGTCTAAATTTATATGATGGGTGCAATCTCACAGACTTGTTCTTTTAACCCTCCCTTCGTTGGCCTTGTCTTCTTTACCACATTTAATTGGCATTTCAATCTTTGCTTTCCTCATTGTTTTTATTGTAAAACTGCCTTGATATTTATACGGAAGGTGGGTATATCAAGCTGAATAAACCATAGACGCTCCTATATTCTCCTGGTTTCTTTCAGCTTCTCTTCCCTTTTGGAAAAGGTCAGAAAGTTCAGTGGAGAGCAAGATGGAGATGAATTTCCATTGGTTCTTGTAGTGGCACCGAATTCAGGGCCCCACATTTATAAAGCTTTTCCCATGTTTAAAGCCAGTTTTACATGCGAAAATGGCTTTTATAAAATCTTGTGATTGCAATGCATGTAAAAAGTGTGCCTACTTTGACTCAGTTTGTGTGTATCATTCCCAGAGGCATAGTTTGGACAGAGTGGAGGTAGAGGTGGAGTTGCAATGTACATACCTAGTGTACAAAATATGTGGATATTTTTATGCAGGTTTGGAGCAGATATAGATTTGTATGACAGCATTGGCACACTATTGGAGCTAGTTCTGGTCGCCTGTTTTATATACGCTGTGAGAAGGAAGAGGCAGTCCTACCCTGGTTAGGCCCCTAGAGAGCGCTGTTCCCCTAGAATGTCCAGGGAGAAGGGCTGGGTGAGTCAGTAAGGGGATGTATAGCAGGAGGTCGCTAGGACCGAGGAGAGTCCTGGAGGAGGAAACAGGTGCAGCAGGTTATGGGCTGGGTCCTGTTTGGCCATTAAGCACTTAATACCCCACCTGAGTGGTGAGAGGGAGGGGGAGAGCTAGCAGCTAAAGAAGAGAGCTGGTAGCTGAAGCAAGAGGATCTCCATGAGAAGTACTGGCTGAGCCTTTTGGACTGGTGGTGAACTGTGTGCAAAGCAAGGAAGCTGGCTGGGGTAAGAAGGCCCTAGAGTGTCAGGTATAAGAACTGTGTGTTACAAGGAAGGACTGTGTGTCCAGGTGCTTAAGCTGGAAGATTGAACTGAGTAGGAAGAAATGTTTAAGCTGGAAGAACTGTTTAAGCTTGTAAAAGTGTTTTAAGCTGGAAGAGGTGTGTCCCAGGAAGTGGGAATAAAAGATTGGTATGAGAAATATCCTGTTGGTGAGACCTGACTCTGTTTGCCTTTTGAGAAGCAGGTCACCCCGAGTAGAAAGGGTAGTAGACTCATTTGCATAAAATCTGCATACTGAGAACCAGCTCACCCTGAGTGATGAGGGACCTGGGATCCTGAGGTGGGAGCTTCATCTTCACAATAGCCTCATCTTCACAACACATATAGGTACTTGTGTTGCCTTTATAAAATATCCAGTCCTTAAAGAACTCTCTGAATCTAACACCAGCAACCAAAGGCCTCAGATTAATTAGGAAACTGTTGGCACCAGTTAACTTATTCACTCACAAAGAGCCAATAAAAAGTTTTTTATATATTAAAGTTCGCCACTGAGGGGTTCCTTTTATCTGCAGTAAATTTCAGGAGATCGATTTGGATCCTGATAAGTGGAATGTTTATGGACTTTAAAGTTATGATTTTAGAACTGTGAATGGATTTTACTACACATTTTTCATGTAATTTGAGTGATGTTTTTTGTTATTGTTCACCTGGGTATGATTATGAATTGGGATTCTGTTTGTACACTGCATTATGGTACACCAAGGATTTGGAGTGAGTTCCATTGTGGAAGCCGTAGTAGCCTGTAATGGGCTGTATATGAGAGTATCATCAGTTGGGAGGCACCGGGGAGTGCCAAATTTTTATTAGCTCATTGTGAGTAGGGTTACCATATTTTGTCCCCCCCAAAAAGGAAGACATGCCCCGCCCCCACCACACACCCCACCTGCCCCCCTTTCACACCCCATCCCGCCCCTTTCACGCCCTCGCTCCGCCCCTGTCACATTTTCCCCTCCCCCCTGTCACCCCGTCCCCCCTCTCCCCCATCACCCCCCTCCCCTTACCTTATTACTGACCTGGTGGTCTAATGACCTATTTGGGGCAGGAAAGAGCCCCCTCTTTCCTGCCCGGAGCGCTGCCCTGCATGCATTCTTCCTGTTGCTGATCTTGGCACCAATTCAAAATGGCCACCGAGAGTTGAAGTCTCGCGAGGTCACTTCAACTCTCGACGGCCATTTTGAATCGGCGCCGAGATCAGCAACAGGAAGGATGCATGCAGGACAGCGCTCTGGGTAGGAAAAAGGGGGCTCTTTCCTGCCCCGAAGGCGGAAGAGGTCACTAGACCACCAGGGCAGTAGTAAGTAAGGGGAGGGGAGGCTAGCGATCTGCCCGTTTGTCCAGAAATCCGGACAAACGGGCAGATTGGTAAAACCCGCCCGGTTGCCCGGACATGTCCTCAAAAAGAGGACATGTCCGGGTAAATCTGGACATATGGTAACCCTAGTTGTGAGTGAATAAGTTAACTGGTTTCAACAGTTTCCCAATTAATCTGTGGCCTTTGGTTGCTGGTGTTAGATTCAGAGAGTTCTTTAAGGATTGGTTATTTTTCTCTCTGCACAGATAAATTTGGGATTCGGCCTTTATAAAATAGGCATGTTTTTGGATTTTCCACATAGGCGTCAAGTTTCGAGATCAGGCTTATAAAGGCGAGATAAGAATCTGTGCCTTTATAAAATAGGTTCCTTCAATGCCCCCAGTAGTGCACAAATGCTCTTGCTCAACTTCTCACCAAGTGTACACGGGAATTTGTGTGTTTATTCTGTGCAAATACCCGAGTATGTTTAAAATAAAATGTGTATGTCGGAACTCCACCCCGATTCCACCCGAACTGAATCAGTGGCGACAGCTATACACTGATAGTTATTTTCCAACACAAATCTGCAGTTCCTCCAGTTGAAAAAGAAATGCTTTCCATCTGTCACTATTGCTTATTCAGATGCCAATGATCAGAAGTCCACGCTGTTCCAAACAGTGCTCTAAAATTAGCACGGGAACAGCGCAGGACAATAACACCTCTATAATCAGAGCTAATAGCATGCAAATTAAGCACGCTATTAGCTCTGATCATAAGGGTAAAGTGCAGGAGGATTGCTTAGACACAATCCTCCCACAGTTGTTTGACAGGTCTCGGCTGTCAAAAGCCAAGACCTGTCAAACGCAGGAGATGGAGGTCTATGGGACCCCTGGACTCCTCCAATCGCTGAGGCCCTGGTGGCCTAGTGCCCCCCTAGACAGCGACACAGGGGCTGTAGGTCCAGTGGACGCCCAGTACCCCTGACCCTTATATGGTAGGGAAGCCCGCCCAGCGCATCTCGGGATGCACTGGGCAGGGCGCCGCCATTTTGATGGTGGCGCTGAAAGAGAAGGGAGTGCTACTCCCTCCTTCATCACGGAGGTACGGGGAGGGGGCCGCTAGGCCACCAGGGCTTTCTTTTTGGGTGGGGGGGTTTAGGGGAACTGGAGATCCACCGGATCTTCAGCCCCCATGTCACTATCTCTGGGGGCCAACAAGGCCACCAGGGCCTCAGTGATTGGGGGTAGCCCGGGCTGCCTGAGTGTGATGGGGGAGAGGGGCAGGAACAGAGGGAGCCTTAACCCTAACACCACCTCTGAGCTGGCATAGGGTTTGTGCTATTCCACCTCTAAGATCGGAGCACTGTTCTCTGATCATAAGGATGGAATACCACTGAGCTCATTTAAATGTAGTTTAAATGAACTCTGTGCTATTGCCTGGCGTGGGCGCTGTTTGCCATGCTAGACCCCTGTGATCTTAGGTGAGTTCGATTCCCACTTCAGGCACAGGCAGCTCACTTAACCCTCCATTGCCCCATGTAAGCCGCATTGAGCCTGCCATGAGTGGGAAAGCGCAGGGTACAAATGTAACAAAAATAAAATAGATACTATTGGAGATTCTACATGGAATGTTGCTACTATTGGAGATTCTACATGGAATGTTGCTATTCCACTAGCAACATTCCATGTAGAAGGCTGCGCAGGCTTCTGTTTCTGTGAGTCTGACGTCCTGCACGTACGTGCAGGACGTCAGACTCACAGAAGCAGAAGCCTGCGCGGCCACATTGGTGATCTGCAAGGGCCGACTTCTAGTGGAATAGCAACATTCCATGTAGAATCTCAAATAGTAGCAACAGTGGAGGAGTGGCCTAGTGGTTAGGGTGGTGGACTTTGGTCCTGAGGAACTGAGTTTGATTCCCACTTCAGGCACAGGCAGCTCCTTGTGACTCTGGGCAAGTCACTTAACCCTCCATTGCCCATGTAAGCCGCATTGAGCCTGCCATGAGTGGGAAAGCACGGGGTACAAATGTAACAAAAAAAATGCAGACACTAGTTGGTCTCTAGTGCACTTACCTTTGGTCATTGGGGCCTCAGTCCTGAGTGTTGAGAACTGCTTATTGTCATGAACCTCTAGAACATTTTTTTACTCTGTTTATTAGATTTCAGCAAACATTACAAGAAAGAATTAAATTCTTTTTTTTATTTTTTTTTATTTATTTGTCATTTAAATGTTTTACATGCAATATGTAATACACTGTACAACTTGATCAAAAACAAAGGTAATTACAGCATTAAACTTACAATACTTTCAATAAGGAAAAGAGCAAGTTATACAATTAATTAGACCACAACTCTACCTTAAGGGGGAAGTGATTTAGATAATAGGAGATCTTAAACAAAAAAGAAAATGCATATATGGCCTGGCCTTCTACCCCCATTACTTTAATACTTAAATGATATCGATTACTCTACAGGTTTATTAGCTAGTTTTTTCATCTCCAAGAATGCTTTAAGATGTTCCGGTTCAAAAAAGGTATATTTTACACCCAAATATTTAACCAGACATTTACATGGGTAAGCCAATAAGTAGAAAGAATTAAAATCTTGTACAAAAATTAGATGAAGTTGTAGCACCATATACAAGAACATCATTTAGGGGACAAGAATCATTCAACAGAAATCAGATAACATACTAACTACCCACCACTAAACCCACAAACAGGGGGAGGGGAATCGAACAGAACATACAAGGTAGTCTGTAATAAAAAAAGAAAACTATTATAACAAGAAAGGCCTAGGCATCATTCAACCTAAGTGTTAATCTTAAACCAGAGAGGCATTCAGTTTAGGAAAACGTTTTAAAATGTATTTTTAATAAGAATCATGGAGGCAAGAATTCTCAAAAAATATTGCATGGACAATTTTTTTCAAGTAAATTCTCTTGAAAATATTTTTTAATGTTGTTGGGTTTTTTTTCAGGAAAGGTTCAGAAAATATCAGCAGCCACTCCGAGCAGCTGAAAGAAAAAGAAAAGCAGGGATTTTTCAGAGTAATAAAAAAGAAAAAGAAGAAATCTCAGCTGGTAAGTGTTACTGCCTTCTTAGTAAGCCACCATGTAGTATGTGTCATCTGCACCACATTGAATAAAACATCTGCTGACTTTAATGAATGTATCCCAGGCAGAGAGCAGCTGTCAAATCTAGCAAAAACCCTAAAACTAATAAATTACATTTGAAATTAGAAGGCCCTTTTACTATCATGTGTTGACCAGTCAGTGTCTGAATTAGCATGCAGCACACAGCCACAGTAACCATTACTGTGCTGATATGGTTGTGCAGCGAGTTCACATTCTAACTTCGTACCCTGTTATGGGGTGGAGAATGGGCTTGGACTGTGTGCATTGCAATTACAGGCAGATGATCAAAAGCAAACGCCGGCGCTAGAGGCTGTTAGCGCCATACTAGTGCCGGCATTTGCTACCACCCCATGATCAGAGCCCTCGAGCGAGTGAAACAATGCGCTCAAGGGCTCTTAGCGCAAGTAGCATGCAAATGCATGCTAATCAGCGCTTAATGCGTTCATCCCCAATGATCAGCGACCAGTACACCAAAGATTGGGTCGCTGGCTGCAACAAACCTTACACCAGCTCCGAACTGGCGTTAGGGTTTGCAGATCATTGGGGAGGAATGGAGAGCCCTGTCTAGCATGCATTTGCATGCTGGCAGGCCCCCATTCCCCCCTACAGCAAACCTGCCAGTGAGGGCAGTTGAGGACATCCAAAATTTGGCTGTTTCTGTGACGGGGCAGTTGAGGACATCCAAATTTTGGTCATTTTTGCAATGGGCAGTTAAGGACGTGCAAAATTGGATGTTTCTATGAGAAAGACGTCCTTAACTGCCCATTACAGAAGCGTCCAAATTTTGGACGTCCTCAACTGCCCCGTCGCTATACCTCCGACACCCCCTTGAAATTTGGCCGTCCCTGCAACAGGGCAGTTCAGGACGTCCATCTTCCGATTTAAAGATGGGCGTCCTTCTCTTTTCATTGGTCTCCAGCCCAGACCTGTCAAACAAGTGCGGGAGGATTGTGCTGAGCGCATGCTCAGGCACAATCCTCCCGCACTTCTACCCCATAATCAGATATAATTGCGCTGCTTAAATTTGCATGCATTATCTCTGACCATAGGTCTATCATCTGCCTGTTAATGCACAGTAGCTTACCACATTGTAAGTGTCTTGGTACAGATAGCGCAGATGGGAAGTCTGTTTTATAGGGAGATGCATTCACGGTATCTGTAAGTACGCTTTTTTCTGTTTGGTAAGTGTATGGGACGATTCTGTGAAAGGTCTCAATAGTTGCTACACAAGCTTAGCACTCACCACATGGTAATTTTGGGCACTTATTGCACAGTAAATACCAAAATTAACCGCACTTCAGTAAAAGGATCTGTAGAACTGCAATGGGCAAACAAGAGTCAGTCGAGTTGTTTGTGTGACCCTTCTTTAATGACTGCTTTCCAGCTGGTTGCTGATTCTGTTGCCAGGAAAGGCAGCAGCAGGAAACAACAAATGCCTACATTTAAATTTAGTTCAATAGAGTCCCAGTGCTCTGCTAGTGCATCAAACACCTCAGAAATATTGTGCACATGCACAGCATAACATAAGGGCTGGTTCCTTGTCTTGAACATAGTAACCAAGACTTTGCTTTGATAGACTGTGTTTTACTGTGATTTTTCTGTGATGTAACACAGTCTGTGTTATTCAACATGGACTGCTGCATTTACTATCGAAACTGAGTCATTATCCCTAGTATACTTCGATAAGCAAGACACAGCCTTAAGGGTATCAGAAGTAAAGGGTGCTCTGCAAATCCGTAGCTACTAATGATTTCTAGTAAATCTCACATTCCCTTTCAGGCTGACATACCTCATTCACACAATATTTTTGCAAAACAAGCATTAGATGGCAAATAGGGCCAGAAATGGCAATCCACAATGTGTCATGAAAATATTTTTAAAAAGCCATGCTGAAATAGATCAATGTTGTCGAGCCCAGCATCCTGTCTCTGTCATTGGCCAGTCTAGGTCTTAAGCACCTGGCAAGTCCCAAAAAGTAGATCTATTTCCCATAGCTAATTTCCACACATTACTACTAACAACTATACATACATCAAAATTCCTTGATTAATTGTTACAATAACCAAATAGATTAAAATTCTATTAAACTACTTGTGTATATGCCTGCTCCACTCACACTCTTACATTCAAACCAACATTCACCTGTCTCATACTCCCACATAGCATACATGCATTACAAGCCTTAACAATAACATAAATTATATGGCATAATATGCAACATGGGACCAGGCATCAATTAGTAACATTTTATAATCCAGATACAACAGTTCACCATTGCTTTTGATGCTTGAATTAGATATTTAAAGAGTGAACAGCTACTCGTAACCTCCTACCCAAGTTTTTAATTAGAAGGATGTACATCAGGTGAAAAATCCTCCTGAAAGTCAACAAACTGATATAGTCACCACAAAAGCTGCAAATCACGATATTCCAAACTGTTATATGTATAGCGCTACCAGACGCACGCAGCGCTGAACACCTGACACAGAGAGAAGGTCCCTGCTCAATAGAGCTTACAGTCTAAAATAATACAGACAGACAAGACAATTAAGGGCGAGGGAAGTACTGGGTAAGAAGGAACAAGGGAGAGGCAAATGAGTAGTGGCTAGGAGCCAAAAGCAGCAGTGAAAAGGTGGGTTTTCAGCATAGATTTGAAAACAGGTAGAGATGGCGCTAGACGTACAGGCTCAGGAAGTTTATTCCAGGCATAAGGTGCCGCGAGAGAAAAGGAACAAAGCCTGCATGTTCTGTGTTAATTGGTTACTGCATGGGCATTGCCACACACTAACCAAGTAGCACAGGTTCAGCACGTGTCCCTACTACCCGGTGCCGTAGCGAGGGCTAATGGCACCCGGGGCGGGTCGACACTGCGCACCCCCCCCCCCCGGACCGCATTCTTACCTGCGGGAGGGCCGATCCGCCCCGAGTGCACGTCACTCGGAGCTGCGTCGGCCCCGCTGGTTCCCTGCTCTCTCTGCCCCGGAACAGGAAGTAACCTGTTCCGGGGCAGAGGGAGCAGGGAACCAGCGGGGCCGGCACCCCCCGAGCGCGTGCACCCGGGGCGGACCGCCCCTCCTGCCCCCCCCTTCCTACACCACTGCTACTACCTACAAAATAGGTGGCAGTAGAGGCCCACACGCTAATGGGAAAATTAGCATGTGACCATTAATAAGGAAAATAGAATAATTGGCCATTTTACATCATCAGTATAAATGGCCTGAGCACACAGGAATGACCCACATAGGACAGCACTAAAGCCGCTTTTTTCTGCTGCTTGGTAAAAGGGTCCCTAAATGGGATTTCTTTTGTATTAAAAGCGCTCAAAGAGCCTGTGTACTAATGGTTTCTTCTCATTTTGTGTGTATGGGGGAAAATGCTTAGTATATAGTTCCCTTAATTTAACTAATATCCTTCCACATTGTCTTATTTGTTTATTTTTTCACTTGTTTTAACATTTTAATAGTTTTCTTAACCATTTTCTTTATTTTAATTAACACCTGCGTCAGCAGATACAGAATTTAGGGATACAATACCTCACAATAATTCTTCAGTACAAATCTACAGATGTTTCAGTTTTCCCAGTGTCTTGAAGATGAAATTTTCCCCCTATTATTTTGAGTAAAGTGGTGTGGTAGCTGTGTTAGTCCACTTTTAAAGGTAATAATTAGAAATAAAACATAGAAAAGAAAATATGATGATACCTTTTTTTATTGAACTAACTTAATACATTTTTTTGAATAGCTTTCTTCAGATCATAAATGATCAAATGTTGACAAATATCAGAATGTATAAGTGAAACACAAAAGCGTTCCAGTAATAGTCTCACAGGAAGAGGGTAGGATGGGTTAGGTGAGAGACAGGGAGAAATGGATGGGTGATGAAGCAGTATAATATTATGGTTTAAAAAGGAATAGAAAACCCAGATCTTTAAGTCCTGTTTGGTGGTTTATTGGAGAGAGAAGCCAGATGCTGAAGATGAGAATCAGTTTACATTGATATTGTATTAAATACCACAATGCCAACCAGGATGTCACCTCTGTGGGGCAGCACTTTACAAAACCAGAACACTGCATCAACAATCTTATGGTAAGAATACTAAAAGGAAAATTTAAGACAATCCAAGAATGAAGAAATATTTTGACACCCACCAGACGACTTAAACAAGGATATTGGTTTCCTGTCCCATTATAAACCATAAAATTAAACTGCTTTGTCACCCTTATCACCCATCTATCTGTCCCTGTCTCTCACCCTGTTCTTGTACAGAGTCACAAGGAGCTGCAGTAGGGAAAAAAATAACATACTTTTAATTGCGCAATTAATCACAATTACAAATTTAAATCGAAATGCAGCCCTACTGCTAATTAGTTCCAGTTAACTGCCAATTAATTCCAATATTTGATAGCACCTAATTGAGGGGTCCTTTTACAAAGGTGCACTAGCATTAGTGCGTGCATTAAAATACGCATGTGCTAAACGCTAGAGACGCCCATATATTCCTATGGGTGTCTCTAGCGTTTAGCGCATGCTAAAAAAAAAACGCTAGCGTACCTTTGTAAAAGACCCCCTGACTGACTAGTTTATGCACATCTGGGATCTGCATCCAAACTTGGTCGACCTGTACAGAATCTGGGGGTATATGGATGATATTTTGGTTCCACTTTTATTCTGTCCCTTTGCTGAATGAATAATTCCAAGGCAGTTGGATGTATTTTCACCCCAGCACTATCTATACAGCTTCTAATTATATACGGCATTATCAGTTACATTTTGTGTAAGTTTCTGAAGATAGTCCCATTAATTTTAAAACCCTACATGCAATTAGATTGTTTGTATCTTATATTGCAGACTGACTCCACCGAAGGGGACAATCCAAGCATCAAGAAATGCCTCTTTCCACTTTTTAGTTCAAAGAATGATTTAAAGCATAGTTCCTCTTTGAAAAAGCTTCCCGTAGTCACTTTACCCATGGTATTCACTTTTAACTACTGCAGTAGCAATCAGCTGCTTTCCAGTACATTTTCTACTTCCAAACTGGCATGTACATGTTAGCTTACTATTGGTTCAGTTCCATAAACTCATGAGTCAACAGAATCTGGGCTCTTTTAAAATTGAAGAGAATATATAATAATAAAAAAAGGATAATAATTGCAACATATCTAATGGGAAAATTGGATACGTGATTGCATATAATCATGGAGACCGAAAGAAAATTTAAGTCAGATTTCTCGAGCCAACTGGGACTTTTACTGTCCAATTCTTGCTGGCACTGCTGTAAACACAAAATTAAGATCTCGGATCAAGAATATATGTACTACTTCTGATACATTAAGTTCTCAGATTTTATATATATTTTTAAAATTCATCTGAACACCATAAATGTCTTTGCTTTTAAATTAAATAATGGGGGGAAAAAACAGAAGGACAGTAATTTGGAACCACTGGATATAAGTTTTGGTTTCTGTGCATATATGACTGTAGATGCGGCCCTGTAAATTTGGTTTACTGCTAAGGCATCCAAAACCATCTGCCTTTCTCTAATGATACTACCGTATTATTATTTAATTTATTCCATTGCTGCTGTACTTCCCTGAAAAGCCAGAACACAGTAACTCAAATTTTTGTCAAAACTAAGCTAACTGTATTAATATGGAAGCCAGTGGTGTAGAAAGGGTGGGGTGGGAGGGGCAGTCCACCCCGGGTGCACACCGCTGGGGGGTGTTGGCTCCGCTGGTTCCCCACTCCCTCTGCCCCGGAACAGGTTACTTTCTGTTCCGGGGCAGGGAACCAGCGGAGCTGACGCAGCTTCCAGCGGCGTGCACTCGGGGCGGACCGGCCCTCCCGCCCCCCCCCTTTCCTACGCCACTGGCGCGAAGAGCTCGTAAACTCAGGTACTGCGCCAAGGATAACTCCGCCTCCTCGGGGGAAGGGGAGCGAATAGAGAAGTCACTTTGAGTTCCGGGAAAGGCAGATTGGCTGAAGTGGCTGTCCGTTTGGCGTCGGAGGCGGGGCCTCGGGAGCTGGGAGTGCAGCTCTCGGCGTCGCTCTTCGGGAGTACAGCGCTCTGCCAACTGTTCCGACAGTGAGAGTGCCGATGCGCCGAGGGGGGGTGTCGAGCTGCACCCCGGGGGGGGGGGGGTGCGCAGCGGCAAACCACCCCGAGTGGCAGCCACCGTTGCTACGCCACTGATGGAAGCCATTTAATATTTGGATGCATTTTCAAGCCTGTAGCAAAAATCCAAAACACAGTATCTCGTACTCAATTGGGGAGATACGTTTAAGCCAGAACACGGTACTGTATTCGTTTTGGTCAAGAATTACATCATGGGGATTTATACAAAGAAATCAGGTTTTTTTTTTTGGGACTTTTCTTGTATTTACATTCTCAACAGTTAACTGTGTGTTGGCTTTTCAGGGCAGTGTAGTCATTGCTCTGTTTTCAGCTACAAGAAAGCAAAATTACCTTTATTTTCATTTGATTAATTAGTTTTGTGATTCACTAGCAGCTAAACCAGTGAATGAGGTTAGTTGTGATCCTGGTGGTCCGTGCAAATTGTTGCCGTTATTTGAATTTGCAGCAGCACTGCTAAGCATTACTAAAGTGCAAACCTTCTTCACAATTCTCATCCCCAGCCTAGTGGACAGTGGAACGTATTACTCTGCTGCTACTGAATGTGATTTATGGAACTGGCCCCTATCTAGCTGCACTGTGGACTGTGCCTGAAATTAGGCTAAGAAGCATTGGGTTCTCCTATTTGGCTTTTGGACTGTTCTCTCTTCCATAACCACTGAACTAACAGCATGTGACCGCTTGCAGGGGTGAGGGTTGGAGAACTGCTGCATGGCAACTGCCAGTAGAATTGCTAATCTGGAACTGGTGTTGACGATTGGGGCAATGTAATTATAAACTGGCTGATCATAATTTACAATGTGGATGTTCTAGAAAAAACAAAACAGATTAGCAAATTATATTTTTTTTTCTATGAAGTCACTGAGCAGTTGTTCATTTCTTTTTCCTTACTCTCTGTTGCTATGCTGCAGATGTCTGGCAATGATGGACAGGATCTTCTGGCTTTACAGAAAGCCATTCACGCCTCTAATCACAAGAGCAGCAGGCAAAAGGATTGGCATCCTGAGAAGATGACAGAAATCCAGCCTCATGTAAGTCATGTTGTTGCATCCCTAAAATGTAGAGGGTCATTACAAAGTCAAGGCAGTACAGGAATATATTTCTGAGCACTTCATCAAACACCCCCTTGAATGGAGCCAAAAACAGACTATATAACTATAAAAATTGATTTTGCAAAATGCTTTCTTTATTCCAGTTTAAAAGTTTAATCCTCAGAATGGAAAACTTGGCAGGCCTGATGGATCAAGTGGCAAGAGCTGCGATACTGATGATCCCAGGTTTGATAGCCAAGTCGAGTGTTATGCTTTTCAGGTTGGCTGGAGCTAGGGATGCCAAGGAGGCACCATTCATAGTCATGTGAAGGATGACGGGAAGGGAGGGACTCATAGTCATTGCTCCAAGGTTAACAGCTGAGATGCAATTCTATAAGGAGCCACCCGGTTTTAGATGGCAAGAATTAGGGTTACCGTATGTCCGGATTTACCTGGACATGTCCTCTTTTTGAGGACATGTCTGAGCAACCGAGCGGGTTTTGCCAATCTGCCCGTTTGTGTGGATTTCTGGACAAACGGGCAGGCTGGTGGGCCAGAAATCCAGACAAACAGGCAGATTGCTAGCCTCCCCTCCCCTTACTTACTACTGCCCTGGTGGTCTAGTGACCTCTTCCGCCTTCGGGGCAGGAAAGAGCCGCCCCCTCTTTCCTGCCTGGAGCGCTGCCCTGCATGCATCCTTCCTGTTGGTGATCTCGGCGCCGATTCAAAATGGCCGCTAAGAGTTGAAGTGACCTCATGAGACTTCAACTCTCGACGGCCATTTTGAATCGGCGCCGAGATCACCAACAGGAAGGATGCATGCAGGGCAGCGCTCCGGGCAGGAAAGAGGGGGCTCTTTCCTGCCCCGAAGAGGTCACTAGACCTCCAGGGCAGTAGTAAGGTGGGGGGAGGGGGAGTGACGGGGTGTGTGACAGGGGGGAGGGGAAAATGTGATGGGCTGAGTGAGGGCGTGAAAGGGGGGCGGGGCATGTGCCCTTTTTGGGGGACAAAATATGGTAACCCTAGCAAGAATGCTTGTAAATGTTCTAGTCATTTATGCACTTAAGTGACCTCTTTTAGAATACCGACTAGAGGAAAAGTGCACACCTTGCTTTGATGGCGCGTGACCAGTGTAGGTGAACAGCATAAATTATAGAATATTTTTGTGTGTTTATGATTTATTATACTGCCTTATGTGCCAGGAATATCAAAGTGGTGTACAATCTAGAACAGAATTTACGCACATTCATGCATATATATATAGGTGTGAACCCAATACAAAACTATTTCACCAAAAGGAGAACTAGAAACTCTGACAAAACACTCTCCTTTTCTCATTTAAGTTAAGCTTTCATAGAATGTATACGATTATCTTGTTCTCTGTTGCTATTGTACTAGCTTGCTATTGAATCAATAAAATGTTCAACAGAAAAGCAAAACACCTGCTTGTTACATACATAGTAACATACATAGTAGATGACGGCAGAAAAAGACCTGCACGGTCCATCCAGTCTGCCCATCAAGATGAACTCATGTGTATACCTTACCTTGATTCGTACCTGTCTTTTTCAGGGCACAGACTGTATAAGTCTGCCCAGCAGTATTTCCCGCCTCCCAACCACCAGTCCCGCCTCCCATCACTGGCTCTGGCACAGGCCATATAAGTCTGCCCACCACTATCTTCGCCTCCCAACCACCAACCCCTCTTCCCCCCACTGGCTCCGCCACCCAATTTCGGCTAAGCTTCTGAGGATCCATTCCTTCTGCACAGGATTCCTTTATGTATATCCCACGCATGTTTGAATTCCGTTACCATTTTCATCTCTACCACCTCCCGCGGGAGGGCATTCCGTGCATCCACCACTCTCTCCATGAAACTACCATCATGTTTTTTAGATATCATGTTACTCAAAATCCTCTGTATTACTAAATGTATATTTTCTTCTACATTTCCACTATTCATGATGTATTGTGAGCCACATTGAGCCTGCAAAGAGGTGGGAAAATGTGGGATACAAATGCAAAAAATAAATAAAACACTTTAGTCACACATTAAACTTTTCTGATTAAAAAAAATTGTTTTAAATGATAATGTTGGGGGAAGAGACCTTCAGTTAACAATTGGCACAGGCAGCCTAAAACAGGTTGCTAAGTGCCCACATGAATACACTATATACAGAGCTCAATAATGGCCCTTTGCAGCATTCACATGACATGTCATCAGTCTCATTCCCCACATTTAATACTGATAGTGTCCTGTAGGGAGAGCTAGCTACAGTATAGTGCTTTCTGCATGCACTATAGGAGTGGAGTGGGCAAAATGTGTAATGGTAGCTATTATCAGGATGATCTAAAAACCCTATCCCACAAATTGCAAATCCAAGTTCTATTGCGCTTGGAACTGACAAGCAGGGCCGCCGAGAGGGGGGACAGGGGGGACAAAAGTCCCCGGGCCTCCGGGGGGGCCCGGCGCCACCGCAGTCCGGCCCACCCTCCGTAGCTCCCGGAACTAACCTGAAGCGCCTTCACGTTCGCATCGCAGCAGCAGCAGGGCAGGCCACTCCTTTCTTCTGTGTCCCGCCCTCGCCTGATGTAATGTCCGCGAGGGCGGGGCATGGAAGGAAGGAGAGGTCTGCCCTGCTGCTTGCTGCGATGCGAACGTGAAGGCACTTCAGGTTAGTTCGGAGGGCCCAGCAGTGGGTGGAGGGGGGCCTGGCGACTTCGGGTGGAGGGGCGGGGCGTGACGCGACCTCGGGTGGGGGGCCCGGGCGCGGTCTTGTCCCGGCTCTCTGCGGCCCTGCTGACAAGCAAGGAAATAGACTAATTATAAAAATAAAGGCTATTTATTTACAAGCCAGTGAAACAACGCAAACGTGAGAACACAAATAACTAAGAATTATATGCAAATACAAGGTAACTCAGGAAAATAAGACTAAGAGGGTCTCTTACTAAAGCTTGGCTCGAGTTATCTGCAGCAGGGCCCATTTTATTCCTATGGTCCTACTGCAGATAGCTCAAGCTAAGCTTTAGTAAAAGACCTTTTTATGTTCTTATCAGATAATTAGTCAAACTAAACCTACACTAAGCCCTGGACTAGGCCCTCAAGTCAGGCCTACTATTAGAGGCCTACTATTACAGTTTATCAACTTTAATACAGTATATACTTGTGTATTAGTCAAGAAATGTTCACTTCAAAATGCCTTCAATAAACCAGGGTCATCTTACCTATGAGTCATTCTCAGTAGAGGCTAATAAAATTATTCTCCACCTCCTCTCTCATTCCGCTTCCCATCTCCCCTGCCTCAGTTCGGCTCCTCCCCCTAATTACCTTCAAACGTGTCTTCTAGAGAGCAGAAGCACAGTGATGCACTTAGGCTGTCTGTGGTCTGTTCTAGAGCACTCCCTGTCCAGCTCATACGGAAACAGGAAATTGAGTTAGAGGGTGCAGGACAGGTTAGAGGGAGCACTCCGGAGCAGACCACATAGAGCCTGGTGGACTAAGATAGAAGGGGGGGAGGGTAAGATTCCGAACCATGATGTTGTGTTTTAAAGCTTTATATGATCATTCTGTGGCCTATTTTTCTAAAATTGTACAACTCCCTTCAGAACCTTTTTTTTTTTTTTTTTTTTTTATTATTTGTACCCCGCACTTTTTCCCACTCATGGCAGGCTCAATGCGGCTTACATGGGGCAATGGAGGATTAAGTGACTTGCCCAAAGTCACAAGGAGCTGCCTGGGCCGGGAATCGAACTCAGTTCCTCAGTTCCCCAGTACCAAAGTCCACCACCCTAACCACTAGGCCACTCCTCCCCGAGGGCAGCTGACACCCGGAGCGGGTCGCCGCAGCGCACCCCCCCTGGGTGCAGTGCGACGCACCCTCCCCCCTCCGTAGCGCAACACCCACCGCCCGCCCACGAGAACATTCCTGGAAGGTGGTGAGGGGCGGGCGGGAGGGCCAATCCGCCGAGTGCACGCCGCTGGGGGAGTGTCGGCGCCTCGCTGGTTCCTTGCTCTCTCTGCCCCGGAACAGGAAGTAACCTGTTCCGGGGCAGAGAGAGCAAGGAACCAGCGAGGCGCCGACACCCCCCAGCGGCGTGCACCCGGGGCGGACCGCCCCACCGCCCCCCCCCCCCTTCCTACGCCACTGCCTTTTGGTCTGAGCATCAAAACTTAATGGTAGTACCAACAGTCAAAGTTTTACGCAAGGTTCAGATGCATGCACCTATCTTTTCCTGTGCCATTTTTATTTTATGGAGTGCCTCATTCCTAAATTTGCACGTTGAAAATAATTGCCTAAGGTTCCAGAAACATTTCAAATCTGTACTTTATAAACGAGTATTAGGGACTTGATTTAATTTTTTTTTCATAATTTCAATTTTTTTGTTATTTTGTATGTGTACACTGTGCTTCAAATAAAAAACTATCCAAAGTTCGTTTTCTGCCTAACGCTGTCAAAACTTGACCAATTTCAGTAAAATTTGAGATATATCATTCTGAATAAATTTGCAATAAGCCTACAGAAAATGTTCAAAATGGCCCCCATTGGCGCGCACACATGCTTGAAGTCGTTTTTCGCAGCATCAGTGACACCCTTACTCAAGTTGGCCCACACCTCAGCCAGACGCTGCTTGAGGTCATCAGTGTCACAAATCGATGTTTCATAAACATGCTGCTGCATAAAACCTCAAATCCTGTAATCAACAAGGTTCAGGTCTGGACTATTAGGGGGCCAGAAGTCTGTCAAAGTGAAATCTGCAATCATTCTCTGCAGCTGCTGGATGGCTTCACAAGCACGATGAGCAGGTGCACTGTCTTGCTCAAACTTGTAAACGTTGCCAGAGATTTAGCGAATGGCCGGTAGCTGTTACTGTAATAGTAAAATTTCACGATAGTACTCACCGTTAATCTTTACACCTGGGTCAATGAAGAAAAGCTCCATACATCCCATTTTGGACACTCCAACAGAACCGTGACCGATTTGCTGAATGTCAAGCAAGTACACAGACTACAGTTGGCAATATTGTGCTTCTTCACTGCAGTCTGTACATAAAGTTGGTCATTTTGGGTGTTGAACTAGGAAGATTTTCTCATCTGTAAACCAAGTGAAATCGACAGCATGTGAGAAGAACTTGCGAAGGAGTTGCTTGGACCGTGTTATGCAAGCAACGCGGTGGTTCTTGGGTAGCTGTTGCACTTGCCTCAACATACCATAGGTCAAGATCACCGTGGATGATTCAAAACATGATTGACTGAGAAATGCCAGTTGCTCAACTAGTTTGATGAGTGGACTTAGGAATTTTAGGTGCTCCCTCTTGACTCGGGAAACGTTCTTAAACTAAACACGATGTTTTCAACAGTGAGAACTGATCGGACCCTGCTGTTTCCTGACTTGCGATCAGTTGAGCTCATTTCTCACAATTTCTTCAAAACATATTCTATGCTTACCCTTTTCTACTTCTTTTCTGAAAACTCTTGCACCAGTCTATGAGAACCAGGGGCGTAGCCACGGGTGGGCCTGGATGGGCCCAGGCCCACCCACTTTTGCTACAGGCCCGCCCCGCCCGTGACAGCCCCCTGCACTGACCTGAAGCGCGTTCTCCCTCCAATCCAGCACCGGCGATCATAGCCAGCCTTCTACCACGTCCAGCAGGAAGTTGCAGAGTAGGCGGGACGCGCCTGAGAAGAAGCTCCGACGACGCGCACTGGACGTGGTAAAAGACTGGCTATGATCGCCGGTGCTGGATTGGAGGGAGAACGCGCTTCAGGTCAGTGCAGGGGGCTGTCGCGGGCGGGGTGGTCGTGGGTGGACACAAAATGTGGTGGCGGCGGGCGGGCAGGGGGGGTGGACGGTGGAGAGGAAAGAGGTCTGTGCCCACCCAGTCCACCTCCAGGCCCACCCAAAAATTAATCGCTGGCTACGCTACTGATGAGAACCATAACCGTTCTCCAGATTCAAATATCAGATCTTCCTGACTGAAAACCATGGTAATTTTTTATATTTAAAGCAAAATGGTTTCTGCGTCTAGTATGTCTGGTAGCGCTATAGAAATAAGTTGTAGTAAGTTGCATCATGATGATAATTGCTAGGTGGTGGTGACATCATTCAGGTGGTCAGCATGAGTGTAGACTTATTGCAGATTTATTCAAGATGACATATTCCAAATGTTATTAAAATCTGTCAAATGTTGACGCAGTTATGCAGAAAACAAACTTTATATAGTTTTTTTAAACACATAGTTTCTGTGTTTGTAATTGTATGCTTATTTCATATATTTGTGGTATATAAGTTTTTTAAATAAATAAAATTAAAACATTGGAACGTGGGAGGATGGGCCAGGAGAACTGAGTAAGAACGGCTGTGCGGAGTTCTAACTAATGAATTGGTTCATCAGAATCCCACAGTGGCCACTCTGTGTCACCTGGTTCTACATGGAAGATCCCTTTTCTTTTGCTCATTTCCAGGTGTAGGAGGTGACGATCCCCATTGCTGACCCTAGCGGTAATACTGCGAGACTAGCTCTAGAGGTTATGGCCAAATCCTATTTCTTTACCCTTCAACAGCTGTGATCAGTCCGCAGATTTTTTGATCATGACGCCTTCCATGATCTGATTCTCTCCCTATTCATGTCCAAGATTGATTACTGTAATACTGTTTTACCACAATTAGATTACTATCCAGCTTATAATCGAACGAGAAAAACGCCCAAGTTCCGACCTAAATCGGGAGATGGGCGTTTATCTCACAAAACCGAATAAAGCGGTATAATCGAAAGCCGATTTTTGGACGTTTTCAACTGCACTCCGTCGCGGATGCGGACAAAGTTGATGGGGGCGTGTCAGAGGTGTGGCGAAGGCGGAACTGGGGCGTGGTTATCTGCCGAACAGAGATGGGCGCATTTCACAGATAATGGGACAAAAGTATGCGTTTTTAGCTAGAATTTAGGGCACTTTTCCTGGACCCTGTTTTTTCACGAATAAGGCCCCAAAAAGTGCCCTAAATGACCAGATGACCACTGGAGGGAATCGGGGATGACCTCCCCTGACTCCCCCAGTGGTCATAAACCCCCTCCCACCACAAAAAATGATGTTTCACAACTTTTTATTTTGACCCTCAAATGTCATACCCACCTCCCTGGCAGCAGTATGCAGGTCACTGGAGGAGTTGTTAGGGGGTGCAGTGGACTTCAGGCAGGTGGACCCAGGCCCATCCCCCCCTACCTGTTACAATTGTGCTGCTTAATGCTTAGTCGTCCAACCCCCCCCCCCCCGAACCCACTGTACCCACATGTAGGTGCCCCCCTTCACTCCTTAGGGCTATAGTAATGGTGTAGACTTGTGGGCAGTGGGTTTTGAGGGGGATTTGGGGGGCTCTACACACAAGGGAAGGGTGCTATGCACCTGGGAGCTCTTTTACCTTTTGTTCTGTTTTTGTAAAAGTGCCCCCTAGGGTGCCCGGTTGGTGTCCTGGCATGTGAGGGGGACCAGTGCACTACGACTCCTGGCCCCTCCCACGAACAAATGCCTTGGATTTATTCGTTTTTGAGCTGGGCGATTTCATTGTCCATTATCGCTGAAAAGCAAAAACGCCCAGCTCATAACTTGGCGAATAAAACATGGACGTCTAATTTTTTCGAAAATACGCTTGGGTCCGCCCCTTCACGGACCCGTTCTCGGAGATAAACGCCCATGGAGATAGGCGTTTCTGTTCGATTATGCCCCTCTAAGCCATGCGGGAAGGTATGATAGTGTATCCCGTCTTCTTAAAGACCACCACTGGCTCCCAGTTTCATGTTATCTGTTAATCTGCAGCAGGGGCCCATAGGAATAAAATCAGTCTTGTGACATAGTTCACTAATCTTCAGTAAAACACCCTGTTAGTTTTGAACTTATGAGCAGTGGCGTAGCCAGGGGTGGGCTTGGGTGGGCCCAGGCCCATCCACTTTGGGTTCAGGCCCACCCTGTAGCAGCACATCTATAATGTGGCTGACAGGGATTCCCAAGCCCCACCAGCCGAAAACTCCCAAGTGTCCCTCCTGCATACCTTTTAAATAGCAGATCTTTGCCTGCAGCAAGCAGCGATTGATACATACTGTTTGCACCGGCCCTGCAGCCTTCCCTCTGATGTATTTTCACCTTTACAGAAACAGGAAGTTACATCGGAGGAAAGGCTGTGGGGCCAACATGAGCAGTGTGTATTAGTTGCTGCTCGCTGCCGGTGAAAATCTGCTATTTAAAAGGTATTCAGGGAAGGGCGGATGTCTGAGACCATATGGATGCAGGCAAGAGAGGGAGAGACGAAATCACTTGTGGGACAACAAGGCGGAGTACTTCTGTCCACCCATCTTGGGCCCAGGCCCACACAAATTTGGGTGTCTGGCTACGCCCCTGCTTATGAGACCTGACTCCTGTTGCCCTGGTTTGGCTTTTAGGCCAGACTTTCTGCCACAGAAGCTACACGTAGAATACAGTAGTATGTTGTTTCCTGACATTAAAAGTCACTTTGTAAAAAGAAATGTACAATAGCATTTACCATATACTTTTACAGTAAATATGCATTGGGTCTTAGTACATAAGTAATGCCACACTGGGAAAAGACCAAGGGTCCATCGAGCCCAGCATCCTGTCCACGACAGCGGCCAATCCAGGCCAAGGGCACCTGGCGAGCTTCCCAAACGTACAAACATTCTATACATGTTATTCCTGGAATTGTGGATTTTTCCCCAAGTCCATTTAGTAGTGGTTTATGGACTTTTCCTTTAGGAAACTGTCTAACCCCTTTTTAAACTCTGCTAAGCTAACCACCTTGAATTTTATTGATTCTTTTCAGAAATGACATTATTAAATGATGCCTTCCTGTTGATGATGATAGCTCTTCAAAGAGTCATACACAGCTGTGCATTCTATTCCGTTTACGTTTTTCATCAGTAATTCATTTTAATAAACATTTTGCATTTGTAGTTACAAGCAGTCTGACCAAGAATCTTCCACTTCTGAAGTTCTGTCTCTTCTATAAGCTAGACATTTCACTGGAATAAAATAAGTGTATCTTTTCAACTTCTGCCATTACTTTTTTGTAATAATTGGGATGCATTAGAATAAACAGTTTGTCCATGTGCCTTTTCTTTCAGAACCAGCCTTTGAAATCCCTTCGGAAGCTGCTACATCTCTCCTCTTCAAGTCATTCTGTTCCTCCCGAACCTCGTTTTCAACCCTTACCAAGCCAACCAACCAAAAGCTCCTTCCCTGAGAGTCGGATTCATCCCATTGGTCAGACAATCAGCAGTGGTGGTGGTAGCGGAGTAGTTATTCGTCAGGAACCACAGCCAAAGAGCAGACAGGCACTCCAGATCCCAGGCCAGATTGAACCAGTCTGGCACGTTTCCCCTGTAAATAGAGGTGGAAGTGATGGGACTCCCTACCCCGATCAGCTGGCTTCCAAGAGTGGACAGAACGGACACACATTTAACCGAACAAACCGATCACGCATGCCAAATTTGAATGATTTAAAGGAGACAGCGTTGTAATTGCTTATCTGGATGGAATGGCAGCCTGCAGGTAGTGTGAGCTTGTGGGTAAGTGACGGGTTACTGAAGCAGGGAAAGAAAAAAAAAAACAACAATCTGTTTTCAGCTATTTTAACATGTGCAATACACGTGCGGAGCCATACTATGCAGCCGCCACATCGATACGTCCAGGTCATCCCAGAAAATGCGATGGACATTGATTCTTTCACTTGAAAGCCCGCTGGACATCGGACAAGGTGTGCAATTCAAGAAAAAGGGGTTATCTGTACTTCCTTTTATTAGCAGAGCTGGATATACAGGTGTGCTGGCATTTCCAGGGAATGAAAAAAAAACAAAAAACATTATAGACCTAGGCCCTCACTGTTGAGCCAAAGCAGTGGAGCTGACAATACAAATGTATCCCTCTTTTGGGTTTAAAGAGACATTCTCTGTCTAAAATTTGTTTTCATTTTTTTTTTTTGTTTGGTTGTTTTTTTTATTACCCTATTTGATAGGTTTATTTGTAATATTTATTTATGATGAACTAATATTGTACTGTTTAATCATATATTTTATGTTACAATGTAAAGTTCTATTGAGCTGTTTAAAACATTGTGAACCAGTGCAACAGCTAAAATAGTTTCTATAAAAACTAATGGTATAGCATTTATATATTGCATCAAGAAGGTTATACAGTGTATGTGTGTGCGTGTGTATATATATATATATATATATATATATATATACACACACACACACACACACACACACAGTAAATAACTGTTTTATAAATATCCTCATTTAAAAGAAGGTATTATGACACTGCCATATTTTCATACATTTGTGATGTAAAGTTCAGTATTTCTAATAAAAGGGCGTTTAATTGTGGGTATAAGTGTGACTGTAACAGTATGAATCTTGCTCAGTAATGTAGGCATTACGACCAATCGTAAACAAAATCTGATCTTTGTTTCCAAATTATATTGAAGGGAATGTCAAAATCCAAATGAAAATTGCGACGAAAAGGGGCATAAGGCATACTGTATGATAATTCTACTTATATCCCACTGAACAGAGAGCATTGCCCCCTTACCCTCACTTAAAGTTAGATGCTCTTCCGTTCACTTTTGTGGGGTGGACACCAAAGAAATGTAACCTGAGCTGCAGGAAGGTGCATATGTACTGCACCACAGGGTCAGGCTCCCAGTTGTGTTTTGGTTCACATTTTTGCATAGTAGGAAGATAAGCATTTCGGTTTGTATTGTTTTAACTGGAACTGCTGCTTTGTTTTTTGTTTTTATTTTGTTGCTTACTCCTGTTTCAGGTTGTACTTGGCCAACTGTTTATTTTAATGCACAGTAGGGTGAGCGAGAACTGCCTCACTTATACCTCTTTTCTTCCTCATTCTTGCTTTGAAAAGAAAGCCAGCATGCTCAGGCAGTCAGACTGGTGTGGGTCCTAAGCCCTAGCCACCAAAGTCATGCATAGCTTGGAGCCGTGCAAGTCCACAAGTTAAGTATATATGTATATATGTATGTGTGTGTGTATAGATATATACATATAATTTTTTAATATTTTCACCAACTAATAATAAAAGTAAAGGGGAATATAGAAAGATTGGTCTTAACTGATAGTTTTGACTTGTCGTGCAGTACGGTAATCGGTCTTTCTGCTGTATATTTCAACTGCAAAGTGGCTTACAGTGAATCTCATGAATATACTTGACTTGCGGCTGGATCCTGACAACCCTTTGTGCTGCCTCCGATGCGCATTTCTGTGTCTTGCTAACCAACATTGTCCTTCATACTTAAGGTTCCAAGTTGTGTAGACTGTAGATAATATGAAAAGAATTGCCTGTGACCTGTTGAACTTACAGCCTAGTGAGTGTAGGTTCAGAATAAACCCATTTTTCTCTCTCCCCCCCCCCCCCCACTAATCAAATTAACCCAAAGTGCAGTTCCATTTCTGGCTCTTGTCTTTGGATGATAGTTGGAAACATCTGTAACTAACTAACTATTGTATTCTCTCTAATAATCGTCCACCCCACCCTAGGGCCAGAAATGTCCGGTCATCGTGGGCAGAAGGAGGGTAGAAGAGAGAACTTCCTTGTTGCCCCTTTTGTCCACGGCCATGCCTTTTTCTCTCTCACAGCTTCCTCTTAAGTCCCTCACTCCTTCCTCAACCCTAAGCACAGGAGGCTGCAGGAATGTTTTAAACAAATATAACCGCCGCTTAGCAAGCTGCAATCTTTCCCATAAGAAGGGGGGGAGGGTCTGGAAGGCTAGGCCTGAAAAATTGAGACCGTCGCTTCACCCCCACCATCTCCCTCTGATCCTACTTGACTTCTGCCTGGCACAACTACAGGGTAGCAGTGATTCAGTGAGCAAACACAGTGCAGGTAAACAGAAAGGAAAAAAGAAAGCACCATTCTTCAAAGCTTGCTCAGCCAACTGTGAGTAACAAAGCCACTGTGACATTGCTGTCAGTAATATTACTATGAAGTCAACCTCTAAAGTTTCCCTGAAACGCAAAACTCTCCATCATCTTTCAGCAGGGAATCCCCCTCCCACAGGGCAGAAATCCAGTCAGCATAAAAGTATAAACACGCCATTCCTTAGCCCATCAGAGCAATTTGCCTTCGTTGGTCCTGCTCAAAGTGATTCAAATTTTAACATTAATACAACTTCTCAAGCGCTTTGTCCAAGACAGCCCAGCAAACCCAAATTCAAATGAATCTGCCTGGTCACGGCCTCAGTCCGCTCTTTCTCCAGTTATTTAGCTTAAATAATAAAAAGAAATCATGATTAGAATATAATAAATAACAACAACAAGGTTAGTGTTTCACTCATTTATTTAAATAATTAAAAACTGTTGAACACTTCAGCAGTCTGTTGGCTGTTTTTGTCCCGTGTCACCAATTTCAGGCTTCCTAACAAAATTGAAGTGCCTCCAGTAATAGCCCACCCTAGACTTCAGAAAACCCAGTGTTTCTAATTATAGCCCAGACGATTATTAGAGAGAATACGGTAAGTGTACCTTTGTATTTCCACTTGAAATATGAAAGGGAAAGCAAAGCCCTTGTAGAGCAGTCACCTCTTCAATCTCTATATTCTTGCGTCATCAGACTGCCTGAAACTTGTAGAGTAAGTTGATGGGTTGTTGGAGGGTTTTTTTTTGCACTGGTGCCAGTTAAGAGAAAACGTCATAGAACTTGTTAATGTTGAAAAAGCACCATTGCAAACAGAAATATGAATACACTCTGCACACATACTGTTGCTTAAGATTTATACATAAATTTAACAGGTCATAGCCCTAAAGAATTTATGAAATAGATATCAAGAGTTATTTATTTTCCCATCACCTTTAAGATAATTTAGATTTGTGCATCTTGATTTCATATATATTTTTATACATGTAAAGTATATGTAGATACCATATATATTCTAGCCCTTAAAGGGGATTTTTATTTTTAATAAGATACAAACATCCGAGAGAGAATGTAAATCAGCGTTAGTTATAATTTTGGTTAGTTTTAGTCTTTAAACTGTATGGATTTTTGCAAATTACCTTTTTTTTCCTTAAAGGAATAAAAGTTTCCTTTTGATCACAGCTACATCCCCAATTTGGAACTCAGGAACTGCTGGTCCTGTTTTAATAACAGATAATTCATATATTGCTTTGTTTTGGATGGAGATCCCAGTAAGATAACTCCAATCGGGATAAAAATGACAGTTGTCAGCACTTTAATTCTCAGACTCCTAAAATTAGCTCCATAAAGTCCCTTTATTTTAAGTTTCGAGTCAATAATAAATTCTGTTTCAAGTCCATTGTGTCATATTTTCTTTGAAGAAATTGGGAATTTGGGTACGTTGCATATGTCATGCCCTGCTACCATCTCTTTCCCACCCAACAGCTTGCCAGGAAAGTAAGTCTTCCAGGGCAGGAGAGGACAAGTGGGCAGTTAAAGTTGCCAGAATTAGAAACCACTGCCATATTTCAGTTCTGTATTCCAACAAATATGAGTGAAGTAAGAGAGTTTGCCTGTTTTGTCATCCTTAACAAAAAGCTAAAGTATGTGAGATACTGTTCATCCTATCCCTCTGCATGGTTTTGTTTTGTTTTGTTTTTTATTAGAATAGCTTTGGCTCATTTTTGTGACTATATAGAGGAAAAGTTGGGTTTTCAGCATTTTCTGGACAGGCCTTTTCCTATAGGTCTCTTTAGAATTTTCCCCTGAAAAGAAATGTCAAGATAAAATGCCATTGAAACGTCCAAAAAGTTGTAAGTAAACAATACAACATGTTGGATTCCAAGACCCTAGCTTTCTTTGATTTGTGATAGGTGTCAGAAGATTTAACTCTTAGATTATTCAGGCAAAGTTAGTAGACCATACCGAGCAACCTGGAAAGTGACAAGTTCTATTTCCCAGAGGATCTCATTGTTTTTTGGAGGGATGCCAAAGCTCCTGCAAAATCTCCAAAATACTTTGAATGCTAGTGTTTCAGTCTAGAGACTTTTGTAGAAGCATGGTGTCTGTGGGGACCTTTTATTAAACTGTGCTAAGCAGCTAGTTGCCTGTGTTAGCGCAGGTCATGCTAATTTTGCATTAGCATGACCTGCGCTAACGATTATCATGTGTTAAAAGCTACTTAATGCTGCTAGGAGCAAGTCATGAGTATGACATGGGTGGAAGAGTGGCTGACTGTAACAGCTATTGTGTAGGTTGATGCTACACACAAATACATGGTAGTCCAGTAACATATCTAAAGGAGGCACAGAATGGGAGCAGGCCCCCTCTGCTCCTGCCCCCATTTAGCTCCGGGTTTCAGAATGGTGCTGATGACCCTCAGCGGTTGTCTCCCACACTATCACCACGTGTCAACTTTCCATAAAAGGACGATTTCTCCTTACGCGGATGGATGATCCGTAGCGGTATTGCTGCCATCGTGTGTACTTTTACACAGGGGTAAACTTATAACAGGCATTTTGCATTTATATATTGGCATAGATGCACAAACATTCTTCAGAAAATTATCCCCTAAGTGGGACATCGGAGGATAAATTCTGATGGCTTGCATTCATTTGGCGTTTTCTTTCAGAGCTTCTGTGACTTAATTGTTTTTTTCTTGAGGGCTTTTGTTCATAAATGTGATTGACGTAACTGGTAGATGCTGACAGCGTTTAGAGAGACATCATTCTAAAGCTAGGAAACGGATGTTGCAGTTGATCTGATAATACGTCTTGCTGGAATCGTTCTTCCATTCTATAACTTAATATTTTTTTCTTTTTCTTTTCTCAGATGGTGATGGTGGTAGGGAATAGAATAATAGATGAATAATATACTCCTTAAACTGGGTAAAGTTATTAGTCAACTTGCAATAGGTTTTCAGGATGTTATGATCTCTCAGCTATAAAAAAAAATACAGAGCTATTATAATATGTGTTTCCAGGCAGAAAGATTCTCAGGAATTGTACATTTTTCATAAAGAAAATGCCTTCTGATTTTAGGCATATACGGTGTAGATGAGTTTATTGAAATTGCAGCCCTTCTGTATTTATTTACACATCTGCATATGGATATATATGTTCTGGAAACCTATCATCAGAAACATTTGTAGTTAATTCATATAAATGTTGCTTCACTTCTCTATTTGGACTGTATAGCTTTTGTAATCCATGTGCTGGTTGGTTAGAGACCACTTATATAGTATAAGTGCCTATAGATATCTGTGGGGATCCAACGAGGCAGTATTACTATTAACTTTGCTGTATGCGTCGTTGCCCCATCGCCGTGCCTTTGAAAGTGGACTTTTTCAGTAAGTTTAAGGACACCAAGTTTGCATCTGTAAAGAAGCATTCGTAGGTCTGTGAGGGTAAACTTTTGAATGTGAGCATGTAGGAATCCAGTGGTCAATAGCAGATGGCATTAAAAGGATTTCAACAGGTAGTAAGTAAGTCATGAAATTAACGATCAAATGCTATTTTGATCTTGGAAGTATATTGAAATACTTAGGGGCCCTTTTTTACTATAGTACATTAAGCACTTACCCCCAGATTCCATATATGGTGCTAAAAATTGTGTGTGCAAATTTGGGCACGCGAGCAATTTAACAAGCCAATTAGCGCTGATAATTGGGCTCTAATAATCAATTATCAGTGCTAATTGGCATCAGCTAAAATTTACGCATGCGTATTTACGTGCCCAGATACATGCATAAAGTTTACGTGTGGCTGCAAAAAGGGGGGCATGGCCATGGGCGGATTTTGGGCGTTCCTGTCATTTCTGTGCGCTGTTATAGAATAAAGATATAGAAAAAATCATTTAGGAGCAACAATTTACACTAGGCTTTAGTTGGTGTAAATCATTGTGCCTATAAGTTAGGCATGGTTTACGGCATCTAACGTTAAGCCTATAACTAGTTCTGTGGGACCTCGAACTATACACAAAAGTACAAGCTACCCTCAAATAGTTTGAACTTTGCACCTCATTCACTTTACTAAACCAGTTTACTTTTAAATAACATAGACCTCAAATCTCCCGATAGGGAATAATACACTGAGGGGCCTTTTTACTAAGCTGTGTAGGCGCCTACACGCGCCGAATGGACGTAATTTCATTTTTGGCAAGCGGCAAAAACCAGGCGATGATCATCATTGTACGCGCGAGACCTTACCACTAAGTCAATGACTGGCAGTAAGGTCACAGACACAAAATGGACGTGCGGCAATTTTCATTTTGCCGCACGTCTGTTTTCATCAAAAATTTAAAAAGGCCTTTTTATAGGTGCGCTGAAAAATGGATATGCGCTTTCCGAAAACACGCCCCCTACACTTGCGCAGCCCATGTTTTGGCACACCTTAATAAAACGGCACCCTAGGTATTAGAATATCCACTATCGTACATGAGAGTCCATTATGATCACAGGTCCTTATTTTATATAAAGAGCAAGAAAAAAATAATCGGCATGAAAAACTCCCTTCACATGGAGAAAATCTACTGATTCAAAAAAAAAACTCAATCAGCTGAATAGATCAAAATGAATGAACGCACAAACCCTAATGCGTAATTAACAAAATCCAGATGGACCAAAAACTGGAACTCAGCAAAAAAAAAAAAAGCTTATTGCAATAAATGTCAATTTAGAGGAACAAAACCAGCAAAAAGGGCTACATGTTTTGTTTAAAATTCACTTAGCTGAAAAGGTGTCCGTACGCCCGTCCAACCGAGCCTGCTTCCACTGGTAATTCAGCAGCCCCCGCTGAACGTGACATAAAACAGTTCACTGCTAGTTCCACATGACAGTCTCTTCTCTCTTCAACACGAGCACCCTGTTTTGCTGTACCCAGCGCTTCCTATGTGTAATCCAGTGAAAGTTTGGCGATTCTTCATGAAGTTCTGTGTTAAACTAGGGTAGCTATAACTTTACTGTGATTTAGTGAAAAGGGTCCCTTAATTTCACATTCTCGAGTGAGTCACTCTACTTATAAACAGCTGTGAAGTGTTAGGCTGTAAGAGAAAATGCATGGAATAAGCTAGAACATAACTTTCTGGAGCCTTGCTCTTAATACAAATCTAGATAAATTGAATGGAAGGATTTTTCTTTCACTTGAAATACAGTTGATTTAATTATTATTAGTGTAAAATAAGTGTACAGATATTGGAGGTATTTCCTAACTTTTTTTTTTGCTATTACCCAATAGAATTTTTTCCCCAACTATGATACTTGGATAACAACTTGATACACAAAATGAAACTGTAAAAAGCCTGTACTTGAAGTCCAGGATGCCTCTGTCCTTTCTGTTAAAAATGTATATATTTGAATGGTACAGAGGAGCTTAAGCAAACTTTACCAAGTAAATACAAATTCCTGAGGTCAAGCAATTTCCTTTTTTTGTACCCAGAAGGCGATCATAGTGCCTTCTAAGATTTGTCTAGGCTTCCCATCGTTTGCACAAGTAATATTGATGGAAAAGATTTGCAGGGTAGGTTTCTACATTCATATAAATAAATATATAGCCCAGAGGGCAGCAAGCAATTAAAACCTGTTTATTGGCATTTATAGCATTTCTAAAACAAAATGTCTAGCATTTGCACGCGCTAAAAAGTTAGTAAACAGGGCACTGATAGTTTTTCTAAGAGAGCACGCACTGAGTTTTTTTTAATGCAGTGTTTTCTTACCACTCTATCGGGGTCTTTTACCTTAGCTAGCTAGCGTTTTTAGCGTGCGCTAAAAATAGGCACACGCTAAAACACTAGAGATGCCAATGTATTCCTGTGGACGTCTCTAGCATTTAGCATGCACCTATTTTTAGCAGGCACTAAAAACGCTAGTGCGCCTTAGTAAAAGACCTCCTATATATGAGAGTAAGTCGTAAGAAACGTCAATCTAATTGCCTCCTGTTTTGATCAAGAGGCTATAGTTTTCCTCCTTTGTACTGGTGTTCAGTCAGCGCATTCAGACCCCAAAGCACGGCTAATACGTAGTTATTCCGTTGTCCTGTGCAACTCTTAATGTGGCGATATAGATGGCTAGACTTAGAGACTACCACTGTCAAAGGATGAGCATTACCCTGTGAAGCTCTCAAAACAAGTTATGCTTTGCGTTCTTTAATTCATTTAAAAACGGTGGAAATTATAGTTTGTTTAGAAGAGAAATATTTCCAGTGAATTACAATTTCTCTGGCTTTATTTTAATTTGTAAAGCACCTTTCATCAGACAAGTAATACCTTCAGAAACCAAAATACATCCACCTTTTAAGGCGGCTGACCACAGACTATACATTTTTGGTCCCCAGACTAAATAAATCATCCCCCATGGATGAGGGAACAATGCTACTATTACTTAATGCAGAAGTAGATAACAGCGATGTGTCCATAGTTGCGGGTTCTTAAAGCCTCTCTAGTTGTGACATACTATCCTTAATTCATGTTCTTGTGTTATGACAAGGTTTCATAAGCTCTGGTGGTGGAGGGTGGAATTCCAAATATTATTGAGAAACATTTTGCATCTTTCTCTCTATACTCTTAAGTGACGTGTGAATAGGAAATGTTTCGTGTGAATTGCTAATTATATACCCTAGGATTCTATATGTCACTCCTAGATTTCTGTACGGAAATTCAAGTGTATTCCATAACAACGCACATAACTTAGAGGCCCTTTTACAAAGGTGCGGGAGAGCTAACATGCAGATAGCACATGCGCCCAGCAGTAATTCCAAGTTTGACGCCTGCTGAATCCAGCAGTAGAAAATCTTTTTTCTATTATCTACAGCAGGGCATTTCCGGCAGTAATCGGCAGCTCGCCCACAATGGTTGGCGGTAAGGACTTGGGCTGTAAATAGGCACGCTAGTTTTAATTTTTGCGCACACCCGTTTCCCAGCCCATTAAAAAATTGCCTTTTTCCCAGCAGCAGTAAGAAGTGGCTCATCGCACCCCCCAAAAGACAGTACCGCAGGACACTTTTTACCACAGCTTTCTAAAAGGACCCCTTAATTAGCTTAAACCAATCAGCATTGATAAGCAATTAGCACTAATTGGCAATAATTAGAATTTGCACGCATAAATCACTAAAAATGTATTCTGTAACGCACTGCTCCTAAATTCTAATGCGCACATCTAGAAAGGGGCGTGGCTATGGGCAGGGAAATGGGTGTGCCTTGGGCGTTCCAAAAAATGACATGTATGGTTATAGAATACACCTTCTCCGTGTGTTACTTAGGCGCTGGTATTTGCACCAAGTTTTGCTTGGTGTAAATGGACACGCCTACACTTAGGCGCAGTCATGGACGCTAGGCATATTGTATAAACCACTTAAGTGTATTCTATATGCTGCGTACAAATGTAAGCGTAGTTTATAGAATACACGTATATTCCATGCGGATTTTTCAGCTGCCATATATAGAATCTTGTCCATAGTTGCATAACGTTGACAGGATAGAGGCCTTAGTTCTTAGTCCGTCCAGTTTACTAGATAGCTTTATTCAAGCCTCAATATTTACAGATTACTCAGGATTTTCTCCACTTACTGTGTATTATGTGCTTTTCCTCGGTAGCAGAAATTGTTTAAGTGCTTTTTGAAACGTGTCTGCATCTTAAAAAAAAAAAAAGCACATTATAACAACCAAAAGTACTACGACTAACTACAGTATTTTTAGTTTCTTTTCTGGAGACTACATTGTGCCATTTTATAAAAAGCATTTAGGAAGGGTAATTTTAAATAGCTTTTTAGAGAATTGCCAGCCCTCATAGTACATGCACACACCTGCAGAAGAGGGAGGGGGATTTGGGATGGGGCTTTGAATTTTCAGAGAATGCACTTTTTTGATGGGGGGGGGGGGGGGGAAGAAGAGGGAGAGTAGAACCTACCTGTACAAATTAGCAGCTGTAACTTTTTCAGTACTTTATACCTTAGGCAATATTCAGAATAGAATGATATGTATACTTTCACTATAAAAATTAGGGCAAAATTCACAGGTAAAAAGTACATTCAGACTGCAGCTATCCAGTGTTAAAATCACACCCACCTTGTATAAGGTAAGTAATTATATATAATCACAATTTATGATGAGATGATATAGGCAGCGTTTTGTTTTGTTTTCACCCAGGGTATTCTAGCTTGTAATTGTCTTGTTTCTTTTCCATTCTCATTTGTCCTTTTTAGTGATGACTTTCACTCATTTTTATGACCTCGATGGGTAGAATAGAATGGAGGATTTAGCTGTGATCAAAACGAGTTATTTAAATTTACAAGTGAAGACTTATCTAGAGCAAGTACAGTCAGCATTATCATGAATTTTTCAATCGACAAATTGATCGGTGAACTGTTCCCATAGATCTTAGTTTTCGCAGGGAGTTTCTCAGAGAATTGGACAGCAGCAAACTGACCACACCACAAATGAAAAGGTTATATTTATTTTTTACTTACAAATAGATTAAAATGTCTGGTCGTTTTTATAAGAAGTGCTCTTAGAAATGGTTCTCATAGGACAAGAATATTGTCTGCACCGACCAAACTCTTCTCCCAGATGAGGCCATGTCATCTTTTCAGTGATGGGATCAATTGGTCACATCGCCTGGCATATCATTTAAAGTCTCAATGACCTTGGTTTACTCTGCTTGAAGAAATGCTCGCCTCTGTTTTGTACACCCATAAAATGTTTGGGGAGGATGTTTCTTGCCAGTAGATGTGATCATTTCATTGCCTCATGGATCAACATGTTGGGAACTAGGTCAACAAGGACAAAATATATGGATTTAGTATTTCTAAATATTTGGCTGGAAGGCTGATGGTATCCTTTCGTTCTGTTAGCAGCTCTTTAGAAATTTATACATATATACACATTTCCACATCATGCCGTGCATTTTTTTTAAACTTTGAGATGGGTGTGATGCATTATTGACCTTTATCCCTCACTTAAAAACTGACCTGAAATGTTTTACTATTAAACGAAAACTCTGTGAAAGTTATTAATCATTTGTAAAGTGTTTATATAACTATTTGTATCATGTTCTCATATATTGTACCCAATTTTTCCTGGCATGTATTGCTTTTTCTTTCTTTCTGTATATTTCTATTGTTGATGTAAATATTTTTTTAAGAGCTGTGTATTTATTCTGTGGTAACTTTATCAGCATGGAAATTATTAATTTTTACTAAGCACAATGTATTTTTGAATGGACCTTCCAAAAATGTCTCTAATAAAATATACAGCTTTTGCACTAGAAGGCTGTGGAGGTATTATGATTATTAATGTTCTCATCTGGAACATGGAAGAACTTTACTGACAACATTTTTGTATTTCTGGAAATAGCCAACTTGCATTAAAACAAGATTCATTTACTATTTGCAGCCATACTAACTTTTTTATTTTTACTCAATGCATCTGATTCCTTGTTTTCTGTTTCACTCTGACTCAAGCCCTGAGATATGAGTTAAACATCCAACGTCCATCCTTCCTCCCTACTTCCATCATTGACCCTTTATTACCTTGGGAAAAGTCATTGCAGGGTCACTCACAGTGCTTCCAGGTCCAATTGACAAAAAGATGTTCATCTGTTTTTTATCATTATTAAAACCCTCAAAATACCCCTGCTCCTACCATATCACCACCCCCCATACAACCTCCCCATCATTCCAAAACCGTCACCCCCAATTGCCTCACTTCTCAAAATGAGCCCTCTGCAATTGCCCCACCATCTCTCACAACTGGCCAAACACTGCCACAGCTCCCCCGAAACTACCTCGATTGCCCCAACCCCAATACTTACCCCTCCCCTCACAACAAACCCACAGAACTACCTCCAACTACTCCCACACAACACAGAGATACACATATACAACATGCACATACATGTGTGTGTATATATTTATATATTTATTTATAAGCACACATGCAAAACATGGCATTACATTCAGCGCACACAAACACACGCATGCAGGTTACAAATAATTCCATCCGTAGTATGTTGAGCTTTTAGTCATTAAGATGTAGATTTCGTTTTCTTTGTTGTTAATTCTACTGTGAAACCTACTGGCTGAATCATGCAATTTTTTTATTGGTTGCTATGTGTACTGCCAACTTGTATCTGTTGCCATGGACAAGACCAGATTAAGGCATTGGCAAATTAGGTATATACTTAAGAAGCCAATGTTTGGAGAGGGGAGAGTTTTAAGATGTGTTTAGCAGGCAAGGATTGCCAACTGTTTGGCTCTTTTCAGGATTCAACACATTTTTACATTAATAGCAGGCACCTAGAAGGATGACTAATGTGTCTGGACATTTTTCAAAGTTTAAAACATTTCTGGGATCAGTGTTCAAAGTGAGAGGTTCTTGTATAGTTAACTCATGCTGAATAGACCTCGAGGGAATATTCAATGGCAGTTACCCAGCTGGTGCCATTGAATATCCTCTCCAATAGCTAAAGCCGAAATCGAGATTTGTGTGGACAGTCTGGAGGTGGAGTTGGGACTTAACTGGACAAGTGCCGATATTCAGCCCTTAACTGGACAATTTTTAAATGTATTTTTATGTCGTGCGCTGCTTTGTTTTTGTTTTAAGGAAGAACGGGTATTGTCAGATAAAACCAACCATAAACAAGCGAGTAGGACTGCGCAAATATCAGTCGTATCTTTGTTCAGTTTAAGTTATCCAGTTAAGGGCTGAGTTACCGGTACTTTTATCCGGTTATTTCATGCCGGTACTTAGCATGGCCCAAACATTGAATATCTGGACATAATTTTGGCAGCATTTGAAAAAAAATGCTGACCACCGCTGACTGTTGCCCCTCTGTCTGCAGTTCTCCAGTCCTTGTGTGACTGAGCCTGCCCTGTCTTCTTCCAGCATATCCAGAAGCAGAGACACAGGATAGAAACCAGACAGTGGGAAAGCACTGGGTACATGAGCATTGGAAAGCAGTTGTAGTCACAGGAGTGAGCAGGTGAGCTGGGTAAAGTTCTTATGCTGTACAAATTTCTACATATGGGACTAGATTCTATATATCGGACCTAAAAAAAATCAGTGCCGAAACAAAATACGCCTAGGCTTACTTTATAGAATGCTAAAACCTCATAGAGAGGATAACAATGGATCCAAAAACATCTATCAATGAGAAGTGAAAAAACTAAAACTTCTAAATCACTCATGAAGGTAAGCGTGCAGGAGAAGCTGTCTCAAGGCGTTCGTGACATCAGTAGTTCAAGCACGGTGTGGCTGACTTCTGCACGCTTGATAGTGGACTTTTGTGAAAAATGATTGATTTTTCTTTTTGAAGTGTGTTACGTGTATTCATTGCAAGTGTTTGTTGCTTGAATATTGTTTCAAATATAATTAAATTCAAAAAAGAGAATGAGATTTCATACTTACAGAGAAGGGTGTAAGTAATGATTAAAGTTATTGGGTGTTTGGATGGGCAAAGGTTATGTACTAACACCAAACAGATTCTCACTAGGTTTCAAATAGATGACCTGTTTTGGAGAATGAATGAAAGGGATAAAAAAGAACACCTGAAAAAGCTAGCAAGATGATGTCTGGTCTTCTGACTGCTGCCAAAAATGAAAACTATTTAAGTTTTCCCCACAAATTCAGCTTAGGTGAGCCCTGCATGAAACCTTTAATTAATTTTAAAAAATCCTGTTTTAGCAAGACAGAAATCAGTCACACTTACATGTAGATTCAGTGGCTGAGGTCAGTGCCCATGCACTGGAGCGAAGCAGGGGCAGTGACGTAAGAGACGGGAGGAGCCTGCAGAGCCAGCAGCCAATGCCTCTCAAGGCTGCCTGCGGTGCCGCACTTTTTTTTTTAAACATTTTTTCTCGTTAGCGCCAGTCAGCTGAGTGCTGCTTTTTTTTGTAGTGCCCGCCCTGCTGCTCAACAGGAAAAGCAGCAGTGGCCGGCAATGGGAGCTGGGGCTGGCGGGCCTGAATCGGGAGAGAGAAAACGGATGGCAGGATGGGGAGAAAGAGGGAAAACAGATGGAAGGATGGCAGAGAAAGAGGGAAAACAGATGGAAGGATGGGGAGAGAAAGAGGGGAGATGGATGAAAGGATGCAGAGAGAAAGGGGAGAGACTGGAAGGATGTGGAGAGAGAAGGGACACTGAACAGAAAAGGGTAGAGAGATAGACACTGGTTAGAAGGAGGGAGAGAGAGACATTAGATGGAAGGATCAGGAGAGAGGGTAGATGGGTGGAAGGATGGGGAGAGAAAGAGGGAAGACGCTGGATGGAAGGGTAGGGAGAAAGAGGTGACACTGGATGGAAGGATGCAGAAAGAAAGAGGGGAGACTACTGGAAGAATAGGGAGAGAAAAAGGAGAGCTGCTGGATGGAAAAGGAGAGTAGTGAAACACTGGAGAATAAGAGGAAGAGGCATAGGGAGAACAAGGGTGAGAAAAAGATGAAAAGCCATAAGTAGATGAAGGAAATTAAAGAATGGATAGTAAGAATGAATTAAATCTGGACAGAGAGAGAGAGAGGCAGAAAAATATTGAAGAAAGCAAAGAAAAAGGAGAGAAAAATGACAAATGGCCAGGAAACCCTGGCAGAAGAGTTAAGCGAAAACGAAGGAAAGCAGAATCTAGAGACTGGGAGCAACACAATGAGAAAAAGTAAATGGCCATACAAGAAAGGTAAAGAAAATAATTGTATTTTTAATTTAGGATAAAGTAATATGGTACCTGTGTTAATAAAGTTTCAGAGACCAATACTTCCTTCCTTAGGTCAGGCGAGGATACCGTAACAGCATTATACTGACCTGAGGCAGGAGGTTTTGGCCTCTGAAAGCTTACTGAAAAGGATTAGGCTATTAAATAAATTGTCTGAAATCGGATGCACTGAAAAGCAGCACTTTACCCTGTGTGACAAATGTATCTGAGTGTGACTAAATTTTGCTGGGGGGGGGGGGGGGGTACAGAGAAAATTTTGTGCCCACCCACTTTGGGTTCAGGCCCACCCAAAATTGGCAGTCTGGCTACGCCACTGATATGCAAATCATAGAATACTGTCATTTCCATGTGTTGCATAGTGCACTTAAGCCTGCTTATTTTTGCCTGGCATTGACCCAGTTTAAATGGTTGAACTTAAGTTTAGACATGCCAATCGGGGTTTACACTAGTATTCTTTAACAGATGCCACTATGGATCAGGCTCAGCATGGGCGTGCCTAAATGGACGCATTCTGTTATAGAATTTACCCCCTGGTGACTAAATTTAGGGTCACAGAAGGAACCATGGTACATGGCCTTCGGCTGAGTAGCATTACTGTGATGACCAGACTAGGTGCATTGGAAGGGGATATAAAAGGAGGGGGAAACTCACCAGATAGTTGTAGATGAAAGTTCGTGGCACCAGATTTCAGCCTTTGTTCTAACTCAACTGGAAGCCCAAGGGAGCAGGACGAAAACAGCTGGGTCAGAAGTCGACCTTTTACTGCTAAGTTTTTACATAGTTGATTGCAGAAAAAAAACAACAGTATTTTAACTGAGGAATAATATTACCAGGTATCTCTGAATCTGAAAACCTTTAGGCCTGAAATTCCTGCAGATTTATTCGTGTACTGAAACTCTTTACTAACCTGTAATTTGTTGTAGCTGTTCGTTAATTTTATTTGTCAGGAGAACAATAGCCAACATTATACAATATTATCTCTTCTATAGCTCATATATTAAAATGTATTTTTAGGCTCTGATATTTTAAAATGATAAATTCTGTCTTCACAGATGAACAGCTGTGGAGAGGGATCTGAGTCACTTCAGCAGACATATACGGCGCCATCACCCAGAGACTACGCATGAGTGTTAGCACGAAAAACAAGGTGCCCTTCAGATCCACACGCTGCCAAATGAGCTGAGATCATCTGTGTGATTCAGAATCAACATGTGAGGGGTGGAAAGATGTTTTAACTCCCATCTCAAGACATTCTGGGACGTTGACTACCTACCGTTTTACTACATTATTTTGCAACCATAAGATCGGCTTCAGATTTGCCAACGTGGCTGCATAATGAGAGCTATCAGCAGAATAAAGGTGACCTCCTCTGGATGTGGAATCCGCAATATTAGCTCAATAAAATGCAATTTAAGGACCTAGTAAATATATATGTCGTAGAGCAACAAGTATCTTAGGGACTCTTTTAGTAAGCCGTGTAGGAACCTAATTGGAGTGACCGCCCAGTTACCGCATGACCCTTGTAGTAATTTCAATTTTGGCTTGCGTCCGAAAAATATTTTTTAGTTTCTGGCGCACAACAGCTACACGTATCAAATGGCATTTGACGTGTGTAGACCATTATCGTCCGGTTACCGTGTGAGACCTTACTGCTAGGTCAGTGGCTTGCGGTAAGGTCTCGGACCCAAAATGGAGGTGCAGCGATTTTCATTTTGCCCCACATCCATTTTTGTCAAAAAAATATTTAAAAGATATTTTTTATAGGTGCGCTGAAAAATAATTCTGCGAGCGCTCAAACCCCCCCTCCCCCCGCCTACACTACCGCAGGCTATTTTTCAGCGCACCTTAGTAAAAGGACTCCTTAAAGATGTAATTCTATTCTATGCCACATCTTGTATAAAGCTTTTAACAAAATTTCAAAGCGGTTCACAAACATAGTAACATAGTAGATGACGGTAGAACAAGACCTGCACTGCACGGTCCATCTAGTCTGCCCAACTAGATAAACTCATATGTGCTACTTCTTGTATATACCTTACCTTGATTTGTATCTGCCATTTTCAGGACACAGACCGTACTTGCCCAGAACTAGCCCCACCACCCAAACACCAGCCCCGCCTCCCAATCTCGGCTAAGCTTCTGAGGATCCATTCCTTCTGCACAGGATTCACAACAAGACTAATATCTTATTGAGATATATATACAATGAACTTTAAATATTTCATTAAAGAAATGTTACAATGAGAATAAATAAGATTTTTAATATTAACCACATAAACACAGGTAGACTATTCCAAATTCTCAAACCCTGGAATGTAATAGAGCACTGCCAAACAGCTGTCAACCTCATCTTGTTCATAGATGGAGTATCAAGAGTCAAAACCTTTGTGCTCTTCAATAACCTCTTGATCCTGTAACTATTAAATGGCCTACTATAATAGAATTCATACCATAAATGCACTTATAAGTTTAACATATATTCTTGAGTTGAACTCGTGATTCCAGTCTTAACCAATGTAAATCACACAATAACATAGTAACATAGTAGATGACAGCAGAAAACGACCTGCACGGTCCATCTAGTCTGCCCAACAAGATAAACTCATATGTGCTACTTCTCGTGTATACCTTACCTTGATTTGTATCTGCCATTTTCAGGGCACAGACCGTAGAAGTCTTGCCCAGCACTAGCCCCGCCTCCCAAACACCAGCCCTGCCTCCCAATCTCGGCTAAGCTTCTGAGGAACCATTCCTCCAGGCACCTTCTCTAACCGATAAGGGCTCCTTTTACTAAGTGGCAGTAAGCCCAACGCGCGGGCTTTACCATTCGCTCCACAGGAAGTACTGCTGGGCTACCGCAGCAGCCCAGCGGTACTAACCACCCCTAGCACACTGTCATTTCTAGCAATACAAAAATGTCTTTTTGTAGCGCCGGAGTGTACCTGGTGGTAATTGGGCAGTGCCGCGTGCCAGCCCCCTTTTGCCACAGCTTCGTAAAAGGGGCCCTAAATTTCCCCAAATCAAATATCAATTGGGCTACTGTATATTGAAGAAGCTGAAGCCAATGTGACTGCTTTTTGTTTACACCACAATATAATGAATTACAATAATTAATGAGAGTAGCATAGTTTGTGCAATTATTATTGAAATTCTGTAGAGCTTAAAGAAGTCCGAATCACTCGACGTTTTCTCAGATGAAAGAAGAATTTTCTTACTAGAGCATTAATCTGATATTCATAAGTAAGTCTAGAATCCAAGATAACTCCTAGTACTCTTGATTTAGAATCAGTCTTTATGTGATGCACCTAGGGAAAACATTTTTTTTTTGTTTTTTTAACATCGGAGGAGTGGTCTAGTGGTTAGGGTGGTGGACTTTGGTCCTGCGGAACTGAGGACCTGAGTTTGATTCCCACTTCAGGCACAGGCAGCTCCTTGTGACTCTGGGCAAGTCACTTAACCCTCCATTGCCCCATGTAAGCCGCATTGAGCCTGCCATGAGTGGGAAAGCGCGGGGTACAAATGTAACAAAAATAAAATAGATACTATTGGAGATTCTACATGGAATGTTGCTACTATTGGAGATTCTACATGGAATGTTGCTCTTCCACTAGCAACATTCCATGGAATGTTGCTCTTCCACTAGCAACATTCCATGTAGAAGGCTGCGCAGGCTTCTGTTTCTGTGAGTCTGACGTCCTGCACATATGTGCAGGACGTCAGACTCACAGAAGCAGAAGCCTGCGCGGCCACATTGGTGTGACTCTGGGCAAGTCAAATTGCCCCATGTAAGCCGCATTGAGCCTGCTATGAGTGGGAAAGCGCAGGGTACAAATGTAACAAAAATAAAATAGATACTATTGGAGATTCTACATGGAATGTTGCTACTATTGGAGATTCTACATGGAATGTTGCTATTCCACTAGCAACATTCCATGTAGAAGGCTGCGCAGGCTTCTGTTTCTGTGAGTCTGACGTCCTGCATGTACGTGCAGGACGTCAGACTCACAAAAACAGAAGCCTGCGCGGCCACATTGGTGATCTGCAAGGGCCGACTTCTACATGGAATGTTGCTAATGGAATAGCAACATTCCATGTAGAATCTCAAATAGTAGCAACAGTGGAGGAGTGGCCTAGTGGTTAGGGTGGTGGACTTTGGTCCTGAGGAACTGAGTTTGATTCCCACTTCAGGCACAGGCAGCTCCTTGTGACTCTGGGCAAGTCACTTAACCCTCCATTGCCCCATGTAAGCCGCATTGAGCCTGCCATGAGTGGGAAAGCGCAGGGTACAAATGTAATAAAAATAGAGTAAAAGGTTATGGTTTGATAGTCAAAGTGGGAAGGCCTGAAGAGTAATAAAGAAGGTTGGGGGTTTCACAGAAAGAGCAGGTGATAGATGGAGTAGCCATACAGTGAACGTGGAGGCAAAAGGTCAGAGAATTCTGAGCCCCCTAGGGACAGAGAAAGTACCTGTATATAATATGTACAGAGCTGCATACATCTAGTAGCGCTATAGAAATGATTAATAGTAGTAGTAATTCAAGAAAGCATGGGTGAGTACAGAGTGGCTAGGGACTACAATCAAGTGGGCTTGTGGTGCTGTGACAAAGATGGCTCTACTGTGTACCTGTCAGTTATCGTATTCAACACATTCTGTTCTTCATTGTCCATGAAGTGGAACTTATGAACATCAGACATGACTCAGTTCCACATAAAATTGATCCAGTAATTGAGTGAAAAACTGAGATGACCTGCTCTGTAAAACAATGAATGATGAAGTAGGTTAGTGGTTAGAACAAGAATGGGCAACCTCAGTCCTCAAGGGCTACAACCCAGTCAGTTTTCAGGATTTCGCCAATGAATATGCTTGAGATCTGTTTGCAACATGCAAAGAGATCTTATGCGTATTCATTGGAGAAATCTTGAAAACCCGACTGGGTTCCAGCTCTCCAGGACCGAGGTTGCCCACCCCTGGTTGAGAACAATGGGTTGAGAACCAAAGAAGCCAGGATTCAAATCCCACCTCCTTCTGCTGATGTTCCTTGGGACCTTGGCCAAGTCACTTCACCTGCCATTGCCTCAGGTGCAACCTAGATTGTAAGCCCCCTTGGACAGAGAAATAACTTGTGTACCTGAAATGTAACTCACCTTGAGTTCAGATTTGGAAATGGTGAGCAATTAATTCTAAAATCTCTGCTCCCATTTTGTTTGTCTCCTTAATCTTCCAGGATTGTCTACCCTGTCCCCTGCCATTTGTGTGAAGGCTTTGGGTCAGTAATGTCTTCTACTGGATTTAGCTCTGTTTTTTTTTTTTTAATTGACAGGGCTTCCCCTACAGTCACGTTATATTCACCCTCTGCTAGATAAGGGGCAGGGACTCTCTTATCACAGATACATATAGTCTTATCACCTTTCATATCCTGATGATCATAGTTTACTGATCCGAATAAATGGCTCTAAACCAGGGGCGGCAACCATGGTCCTTGAGGGCCTCAACCCAGTTGAGGTTTTCAAGATTTCCTCAATGAATATGCATGAGACTGATTTGCTTGTACTTGAAAATTTGACTGGGTTGTGGCCCTCAAGGACCGTGGGTTACCCACCCCTAGTGGCAGACTGACCATTCAGGCAACCGAGCAGTGCCTGAGGGCCCAGAGGCTCTGCCGGGTTGCCCGCCGCTGCACACTACAGCCCTTATGGGACCCTGGTGGTCTAGTGGCCACTGCCGCTATTCTCCCTGGTTGTACTGCTGTGTTTACAGTGGGAGTCTCAGCAGCCATTTTGTAGTCTCCAAGAGGCAAGACTACCATGGGAAGTCTTGGCATCCATTTTGTAAACACGGCGCCATGCTGGTCAGAGTAGAGGCAGCGGGTGGGCAGGAAAGAGGGGATTTATTTCCTGCCCCCGAAGAAGCCACAGCCACTAGACCACCAGGGTACTTCAAGGTGTAGGGGGGGGGGGGGACAGTGGCAACACGGCGGGGGTGGGGGCACTGGTGGTTGTGGCAGCAGCATGGCAGGGGGCCCAGAGTACCTTCAGTGCCCAGGGGTCCAGAGTAATCTGTCCACCCCTGCCCACCCCTAATCTAAATCATTCTGTTCATGCCAACATTACAAATCTTGAAATGCTAAATGCTATAGAACAAGAGGAGGAAATGCACTATTCATAAATGACAGAGATTTTGAAAAAAGTTTGAAGAATATCAGTTCTGGTTGGGTGCTTTTTGCTGTTAAAGATTGGTATAAACCCTTGCTATTCATTCCCTCAAGGGCCACCAACAGGTCAGGTTTTTAGGATAGCCCTAATGCATAGATATGAAAGAGACAGTGATGTACCAAGGGGGGGCGGTCCGCCCTAGGTGCAGGCACCAAGGGGGGGGGGGGGGTGTTGAGCAGTTGTGTGGCTGTCAGCTATGCCGGTCCCCTACCCCCTCTGACGTCAACTTCCTGTTCTGGGGCAGGGGATCAGCAAAGCTGACAGCCACGCGACTGCTCAGCACAGCCCCTTACCCAAGATGGAGGCACCAGACATGCAAATCTCTCTCATTGTGGATATTGTGAAAATCTGAACTGTTGCCAGCCCTTGAGGACTCGGAGTGAAGAAGGGCATAAACTCTTCTCTTGCAGGTCCATACGCGTGCTGCCAACTTGCTTTAAAGAACTAAAGAATGGAAGCAGGGAATTGCCTTGACGTGTGCCACAAAGAAATTAGAAACAAAAAAAGTTTCTGAACATGTTTGGGACGCTGTTATTCACAGTGTTACAAAACAGGGACAATGCTGGTGATATCAGTGTACTTGGCGGCCTTTTTTCCTTTTTTAGTTCATCAGCATGAAATAAACACTGCCCAGAATACAGATGGCAAATTGAAGATGCTTGCAAGGCACAAGCAATACATAAGCAGCGATGAAAAGGCTGAGTGGGCAGCATCGTGCAGTCCCGAGAGAGGGGAGTAAAGCATTAAAAAGAAAAAAAATGCACTCACCACAAAGGACTGCGTTCAAAAACAGAAAATGCATCCTACACCAGTAATATTAGCACTGTTAAACGAAATAACAAAATGAAGGCATTTTGATTTGGGGGAAGATTCTACTGTACAGATATTTTCATTGATCATTAGTACCTAATGCTGCTGAATCTATACCTTCATTCTGATCCAAACAAAAGGTATTTTTTTTTTACTGAACATGTGTGGTGTATACTTGTGATATGAATTACCATATTTAACAAATATGTTCAGTACACAGAAAAATATTTAGCTGACTTGGAGGGGCATAATCGAACGTCGCCGGCCAAATAGTTCGCCGGCGATCTATTGTAGCGACGGCGCTACAGCTGACCGGAACCGTATTATCGAAAAAGATGGCTGGCCATCTTTTCTTTCGATAATACGGTTTAGCCTGGCCAAATGCCAGAGTTCGCCGGGTTTGAGATCGCCGGTTTTCTTTCTCAGATTAAGGGGAAAAAAAATGCCGACCATCTCAAACCCGGTGAAATCCAAGGCATTTGGTCATGGGAGGAGCCAGCATTTGTAGTGCACTGGACCCCCTGACATGCCAGGACACCAACCGGGCACCCTAGGGGGCACTTGTAAAAATTTTTAAAAATACAAAAAAAACTCCCAGGTGCACAGCTCCCTTCCCTTGGGTGCTGAGCCCCCCAAATCCCCCCCCCAAACTCACTCCCCACAACGCTACACCATTACCATAGCCCTTATGGGTGAAGGGAGCACCTATATGTGGGTGCAGTGGGTTTGGGGGGGGGGAGGGGTTGGAGGGCTCAACACTTAGCACCACAAGTGTAACAGGTAGGGGAGGATGGGCCTGGGTCTGCTTGCCTGAAGTGCACTGCACCCATTAAAAAGTGCTCCAGGGACTTGCATACTGCTGTCAGGGAGCTGGGTATGACATTTGAGGCTGGCATACAGGCTGGCAAACAAGGTTTTTATTTGTATTTTTTTAGTGTGGGAGGGGGTTGGTGACCACTGGGGGACTACGGGGAGGTCATCCCCCATTCTCTCCAGTGGTCATCTGGTCAGTTGGGGCACCTTTTTGAGGCTTGGTCGTGAAAATAAAAGGACCAAGTAAACCCGGCAAAATACTGCTTAACGCCGCTTTTTTTGTTCCATTATCCGTGAAAGCTGGCCATCTGGTAGCCCCACCCATGCCCCGCCTTCACTAAGCCGCCGACATGCCCCCTTGAACTTTCGCCGGCGAGGCGATGGGAAAGCGGCAATGCTATCAAAAACGCCACTTTTGATTATACCGATTTCGCCACTTTTGAGAGATCACCGGCCATCTCCCAATTTATGTCGGGAAATGGCCGGCGATCACTTTGGAAAATAAGCCCGTTGGCCATCATTGTACCATATCTTCACAATTTACAGGTGCCACTTAAGCACATAAAAATGTATCTTCTCAAAGATGTGTCCAGCGTCAACACAGATTGTCTACGATTGTTGTCTTGATAGGTTGCTGTTCGTTTCCATCTCGTCTTTTTAATGTACTTATTGAAAAATATAGCACCTGCCCCCCCCCCCCCCACTTTTTTTTAGGTCATTTCAAAGACCAGCCACTGCACTTTTCAGGATGTTATGTGCATTTGCTCATACACTCTCGCAGTTCCATTCTTATAGCAAAATGCGTACATGCCAACTCAACGCCATAATTCATACATAGCGGGCAACGATTGGTGGTTGCAGGAAGTTCTGGACAGAAGACAGCCTGTCTGAGTTTCCATACAGTACCCGAAGAGAAAGAAGACAAGGAAGACAACATAAAGTAAAGCATTAAAAAAAAGAAAAGCCTTATTTGACAGTGTGTGGGCAGCCCTCACAAATGCTGCGAGTCTCCATGGCAATCTGTAAGGTGCCACAGCTTGCTGTCAGTGTTTGGACTGCTAGGCAAGTGCATAAGGACAAGTTGTACTGTATTGTCCCCATAGCTGGGTGACATCATCGGACAGGGTCTAGACAAGAGAGACCATAATATAGGTGGAGAAATGGGGTGACTCGTTTTCCCACTGCTATTGTGCAAAGTATTTCTGTTTTCACCTCCACCTGTGCCACCATTTTTTTGTCGTGCTATACCGCACTATTATCTATATATGTAAAAGGCAACCCCAACGTTCTGAAGCCTCCACGGAAGTTGAGGCGCCCGAGATATCCGGTGTGCCCTGGAGTGTCTGCACCGCCCTCGCGTCAAAACGTCATGACGTCGAGGGAAGAGCTATTGACACTCGAGGGCCGAAACGGCCCACAGCAAACAAGGCAAGTAGCTTCGAGGGACGGAGGGAGGGGGCCCCTTGCTAGCGCCCGTTTCATTCCGCTCAGAAACGGGCATTTTTTCCTAGTGGTTTATATAGAGCAGGGATAGGCAACTGTGGTTGTTGAGTGCCACAGGCAAGTCAGGTTTGTGGGATATCCATCATGAATATACATGAAATCAGTGGTGTACCAAGGGGGGGGGGCGGTCCGCCCCAGGTGCACGCCGCTGGGGGGGTGCCGTGCGCCTGTCGGCTCTTCGTTTTCATGCTCTCTTTGCCCTGGAACAGGTTACTTCCTGTTCCGGGGCAGAGGGAGCATGAAAACGAAGAGCCGGCAGGCGCGCGGCACCCCCCCCCCCAGCGGCGTGCACCCGGGGGGGTTCTTTGGCCGGGGGGGCGTCGCACTTCCAGGGGGGTGCTGCACCTGGGGGGGGGGGGCGGGGCGCATCGGCGATCCGCCCCGGGTGTCAGCCCCCCCCTAGGAACACCACTGCATGAAATATATTTGCATGTGCTACCTCCATTTGTATGGAAATCTATCTCTTGCATATTCATAATGGCTATCCTGAAAACCTGACCTGCTTGTAGCATTCGAGGATTGGAGATGCCTGTCCCTTGTATGGAGTGAACTAGCCCGAGAAGGTCTCCCAGTTATGCTGGTCCCATTCCCAGATCCCTGTTTCCAGACACTATGGGGGTAATTCTATGAAGCAGACACAAACAGAAGCAGGGAAGGAAAAGATCACTCAAAAGGCTTCCACACGGGGAGTATCCAGGACAGAAGCCTTTCTTAAGGCACCAACGCAGGACCTGACAGTGGCTGTTTTTCAGTGGAGGAGTCCGCCTGCTTCAGGTGTCAAATGTGAAACTTAGAACAATCATACTTGTTTGAGGCCTGATTCTCACAGCTCTGGAGAGCTGAATGTCTGTTTTGTAGCGATTGAAGCTGTGACACTTTTGGTGTCAACGTATTCTAGTGCTTCAATATTCTTATATTCTTATGTTACTACCCACTCCCTCGTAGCATATATTTTAGGTATGGTCCATCTAGCCCAGTATCCTGTTTTCCAAACAGTGGCCAAGGCAGGTCCCAAGTACTTGGCAGAAACCCAGGTAGCAACATTCCATGTAGACCCCCAAAGAGTCGCAACATTTCATGTTACCAATCCCGGGGCAAGCAGTGGCTTCCTCCATGTCTATCTCATAAGAACATAAGAGTAGCCATACTGGGTCAGACCAATGGTCCACCTAGCCCAGTATCCTGTTTTCCAAACAGTGGCCATGCAAGGTCACAAGTACGTGGCAGAAACCCAATTAGTAATAACATTCCATTCTACTAATCCCATGCATAAGTGCAGGACGTCAGACTCACAGAAACAGAAGCCTGCGCGGCCGCGTTGCTGATCTGCAAGGGCAGGCTTCTACATGGAATGTTGCTAGTGGAATAGCAACATTAACATTCCATGTAGAATCTCAAATAGTAGCACAGAATCTCAACATTCCATGTAGAATCTCAAATAGTAGCAACAGAATCTCAATAGTAGCAACATTCCATGTAGAACCCCAAAGAGTCGCAACATTTCATGTTACCAATCCCGGGGCAAGCAGTGGCTTCCCCCATGTCTATCTCATAAGAACATAAGAGTAGCCATACTGGGTCAGACCAATGGTCCACCTAGCCCAGTATCCTGTTTTCCAAACAGTGGCCATGCAAGGTCACAAGTACGTGGCAGAAACCCAATTAGTAATAACATTCCATTCTACTAATCCCATGCATACGTGCAGGACGTCAGACTCACAGAAACAGAAGCCTGCGCGGCCGCGTTGCTGATCTGCAAGGGCAGGCTTCTACATGGAATGTTGCTAGTGGAATAGCAACATTAACATTCCATGTAGAATCTCAAATAGTAGCAACATTCCATGTAGAATCTCAAATAGTAGCACAGAATCTCAACATTCCATGTAGAATCTCAAATAGTAGCAACAGAATCTCAATAGTAGCAACATTCCATCTAGAATCTCCAATAGTAGCAACATTCCATGTAGAATCTCAAATAGGGAAAGGGAAATGGGACTTGAGGTTTCTGCAACTACATTTAAAGCGGTTTACATATATTCAGGTACTTATTTTGTACAAGGAGGAACTATGCTGCAAGCTGAAAACATGTTGTTTAAATTGTTCCTCTGTTATGTCCACCTGCAGTTCAGCAGACCAGACGCCTGCAATCCTCCTATAGTCTAAATCCTCCGTCGTATCCAGTAAGTGTATGCTGTTTTAATAATTCCTACTACTACTACTATTTAACATTTCTAAAGCGCTACCAGGGTTGCGCAGCGCTGTACAATTAACAAAGAAGGATGGTCCCTGCTCAAAGGAGCTTACAATCTAAAGGACAAAAAGTGCAGTCAATCAAGATTGAGGCAGTCTAGATTTCCTGGATAGAGGTACAAAGTCTCTAATTCAGACATTCCCAACCCAGTTCTTAGCGCCCACCTAGTTCCATCTGGTTTTCAGGATATGCACAATTAATATTCATGACTTCGATTTGCATGCACAGCCTCAATTGTATATAAACCTATCTCTTGCATATTCATTGTGCATATCCTGAAAACCCGATGGGACTCGGCAGGGGCGTAACCAGACCTCGAGAGGAGGGGGGCCAGACCCCAAAGTGGGTCGGGGGTACACTTTGGCCCACCTCCCTGCCGCTGCCCCTGGCCACCGCTGCACAAATGTACCTTTGCTGGCGGGGGTCCGCAATCCCCGCCTGCTGAAGCGTTTGTCCCATGCTGGGCTCGCATTGCCTGTCCTGTTCTCAGTCGCACCATGCACACTCGTTTAATGAAAGTGAGCATGTGCAAATTGCATGCTCATTTTCACTAAAACGAGTGTGCGGCACGACTGAGAATAGCAGGGTAGGCAATGTGGCAAGACCAACACAGGACAAATGCTTCAGCTGATGGGGGTTGGGGACCCCCCACCAGCCAAATCAGGGGCTCCAGAGCCACTTTGGGGTCCCAGACCCCGTGGCCCCCAATAGCTACGCCACTGGGACTGGGTGTTCCCCGAGGACTGGGTTGAGAATGGCTGCTCTAATTCCTTATTTGTCCTGTTTGACTGTTGTGAATAGATTGTAAATTCTGTTGAGCAGGGACTGTCTCCTACATTTGTGTACATCCAGTAGCACTATAGAAATGATGGTTAGTAATAGTATGTGATAGGTAAAAAGATAAATGCTATAATAATACTGATCGTTTTCTGTGATAAGAGATCTTGCAAAACATGGCAAGAGGGCAGAAAAATGGTACGAGAATCAGTTACACTCTGGCAGTGGCGTACCAAGGGCGGGGCGGTGGGGGCGGTCCGCCCCAGGTGCACGCTGCAAGGGGGTGCTGGGAGCAGCCGGGCAGTTGTCGGCTCTGCCAGTTCTATGCTCTCTCTGACATTACTTCCTGTTCTGAGGCAGGGAACCAGCGGAAGCGACAGCCGCACGGCTGCTCCCTGCACCCCTAGGAGGTGATGCGCCGGGGGGGGGGGGGGAGTGGAGCTGCCTGGAGGTGATGCGCCGGATGGCTGAGATGCCGGGAGCAGGGGCGTACCCAGACACCCAAGTTTGGGTGGGCCTGGACCCAAGATGGGTGGGCAGAACTCCGCCTTGTCCTACAAGTGATTTGGTTTCTCCCTCTCTCGCCTGCATGCCATATGGTCTTTCAAACATCCCCTCTTCCCCGTATACCTTTTAAATAACAGATTTTCACTGGCAGCAAACAGTTGTCGGGAGTTTTTGGCTGGTGAGGCTTGGGATCCCTACCAGCCACATTATAGGTGTGCTGCTACTTGGTGGGCCTGAACCTAAAGTGGGTGGGCCTGGGCCCACCCCAGCCCACCCTTGGCTACGCCACTGGCTGGGAGGTACGCAGCAGCAATCCTTTCCAGGTGGCTTCCTACCTATGATTGCCACTGCACTCTGGGATGCTATACAGCAGAGGAAACATCCGGGAAGATCTGAACACACCAAGGGAACTTAAGTGATAATTAACAGAGTCACTAAATGGCAGTTCTTCATTCCTGATAAAACTCTAACAGAAGCTGTCACTGATTAGCAAATCTTTAGGGTAAATGAAATCTATTTTATCAGCACAGATACAGTCAGGAGATTTGATTAAGATTTTAAACTGAGTTACTCACCTTTTCCAAATCCAAGCTGGAGGCGAGTTACAGTCAGATGCACAAGCGGACTTACAGTCTAATACATTACAACTTTTTAATGTGTGGAAATTGTGTGTGTTAATATGTAGATTGATACAGATTCCTTCATATTAAATAGGGATTTAACATTTAGTTCATCCCTTTATCAGGAGTTCAAAGCAGCTACATTCAAATACAATAGTTTCTTCCTGCATGGTTTACAGTCTAAGGGGACCTTTACTAACATATTCAGTCCTTGTTAATGAATTAGTGTGGCTTATGTACCACGCAGCTCATAGGTAAGATGGACTCTGTGGTATTTATTTATTACATTTATATCCCACGTTTTCCCACCTATTTGTAGGCTCAATGCGGCTTACATAGTACCGGAGAGGCATTTGCAGATTCCGGTGTGAACAAATACAGGGTGATGTTGTGGTAAGATCAAGTTCATGTGGCACAGCCACACTAGGGAATCGTACAACAGAAGAGTTGTGTTATGTCCATTACGTACTTTCGTTCTGTTGTGTTGCTGAGATCAGGCATTTATGTTGGATTGGTAGGGTATGCCTTTTAGATTTAGATTTTGCTCACACCTTTTTCAGTAGTAGCTCAAGGTGAGTTACATTTGGGTACGTTGGGTATTTCTCTGTCCCTGGAGGGCTCACAATCTAATTTTGTACCTGAGGCAATAGAGTGTTGAGGGGTCGTTTTATTAAGGTGCGCTGAAAAATGACCTGTGCTAGTGTAGGCACGTGTTCCAGATGCGCGCAGATCCATCTTTCATTGTACCTGAGGCAATGGAGTGTTGAGGGGTCGTTTTATTAAGGTGCGCTGAAAAATGACCTGTGCTAGTGTAGGCACGTGTTCCAGATGCGCGCAGATCCATCTTTCAGCGCCGCTGTAAAAATGCCATGTTTTAAAATTTTGGCCCAAAGTGGACGTGCGGCAAAATGAAAATTGGTGCGCGTCCATTTTGGGTCTGAGACCTCACTGCCTGCCACCCATTGAGTTAGCGGTAAGGTCTCATGCGTTAACCGGGCGGTAATTGTCTACGCACGTAGAATGCCTTTTACTGCCTGATAGCGCCGCGTGCCAGAAAATAAAGAGTATTTTCTGGCACGCGTATAAAAAAATGAAATTACCACCTGGGCGGTAATCCCAAACTGTGGCTTAGCAAAAAGGTCCCCTGAGTGATTTGCCCAAGATCACAAGAAGCGGCAGTGGGATTTGAACCAGCCATCTCTAGATAGCAAGACTGGTGCTCTGACCACTAGGCTACTCCTCTGCATGCCAACTGTTAGTGTGCTAAATCCATTAGTGTACCTTAGTAAAAGGACCCCTAAATTTGTACCAGAGGCAATGGAAGGCTAAGGGGCCCTTTTAAAGTGTGCTAAAATTTGCAGCTAATGCATTTTAATATGAGATTTTACCACGTAACAACTACAAACTTTATGCCACACTTTTTGAGGGCTTTCCCACTTTTTTGCAGGTTGTATGCTAATATTCCCTTTAGTGAGTGTTACCTGCCAAATGTTAACTCTGGAGCACTAACCACCTCCTATTTAGGAGACAGTAAATGCTGCCATGTTAACCCTGTGCTAGCCAGTCAGCATGCAATAATTATATCACTAGTGTTCAGTGTTTTAAATACACCTTAACAAACCAAATGCTAGCAAATGAACGAGGGCCATTAGTGAGAGAAGTAGAATTTGGACACTGAGTTACATTCAGGTACTCTGGATATTTCTCTGTCTCAGGAGGGCTCACAATCTAAGTTTGTACCTGAGGCAATGGAGGGTTAAGTGACTTGCCCAAGATCACAAGGAGCAGCAGCGGGATTTGAACCGGCCGCCAAGACCGGTGCTCTAACCACTAGGCCACTGCTTTGAAAATAAGCTCTATAGTGTGTAATTCCTTTAGTGCACAATTGCTAGGGGGGGGGGGGGGTGGCTGTGGCAGGAGCATGGGCAGGTCAGGGGCAGACCTAGCACTTGTATGCTAAGGTTTTAGAAGTATAGTAATTAAGGGGGTCTTTCACTAAGGTGCACTAGCTTTTTTAGCGTGCACTGAAAATAGGTGTGCGCTAAACACTAGAGACGCCCATAGGAATACAATGGCGTCTCTAGCGTTTAGCGCACACCTATTTTTAGCGTGCACTAAAACCACTAGTGCGCCTTAGTAAACGACCTCCTAAGTAAATGTAACTAGTTACTGTACTTAAGTAAAAGTTTTGTTACTTGTGAAGAAATACAGGATAACATTTGTTACTTTTACTTTTACTGAAGTAATAATTTCACCAATTTTTACTACTTTTACTCAGTTACATCTGATGCTTGCAGTTAAAAGTAAAACGTAAAAGTGGAAGCGAGATATAAATGACGATTCCTCAGTAAACCAAATGAAACAGCTAAACCGGAAACAGGATTTTTCTATTGCAAACCTCATCACGCCACCAGTGGATCATCTCAGCTTAAATTTTGCTGTTCAGTGAATGTAGCCTATAACAACAGTGGAGTTGCTTATGTTGGTTGAACTGGCTACTGGTCTCCAGCCAAAGAGATGAGTTGAGTCTCTTTGAAGCAGAGACGAAACTGAAGCGGGTTGCAATTCTTGACGAACAGATTTGCCTCTACCACACAGGGGCGTATCTGGAATCCGGCGGTAGGGGGGGCCAGAGCCAGAGAGAGGGAGCACATTTTTGCCTCCCTCCTCCTCCCCCCCCCGCCTCTCTCCACCCCCTCCCCGCCGTCAACCCTCCCCCGCTGCTTACTTTTGCTGGCGGGGGGCCCCAACCCCCGCCAGCCGAGGTCCGACCCGCAGTCTTCATATTTCGTCTTCCTCCGACTCCTCCGTGGCCATGCTGCAAGGAAGTAACGCTGCAGTGCTGATTCGTTGAATCCAGTTCGGAGTCTGACGTCGCAGCACGTTGTACGCGTGTACAACGTGCTGTGATGTCAGACTCCGAACTGGATTCAACGAATTAGCACTGCAGCGTTACTTCCTTGCAGCATGTCCACGGAGGAAGACGAAATATGAAGACTTCGGGTCGGACCTCGGCTGGCGGGGGTTGGGGCCCCCCGCCAGCAAAAGTAAGCAGCGGGGGAGGGTTGACGGCGGGGAGGGGGGCCAGGGCGAAATCTGCGGGGGCCCAGGCCCCTGTGGCCCCACACAGATACGCCCCTGCTACCACAACAGACTCTTGGTCATCCCATGGAAAATTTTACGTTGGGGTGACTGTCCACTGGATTGATGAGTCTTTACAGATGAAGTCTGCTTGTCTGGCCTTAAGACTGAAGGGTTCCCACACATTCATTATTCTTGCATCAGTTCTCAAAGATATTCAGAGTTTGCCATCATATGAAAAACGACAACAGACGATGATTTCCAACTTTGTGAAAGCTTTCTTTGCAATTGGACAGCATGACGATGATGATAAAGATCAAAATGAAGATGCAAGTGATGTATTAGACAGCACTATTTCTAATGCAGATGATAATGATAACAAAGTACTCTTTGCTATACAGAAGACAGAGATTCCCTTGATCAATACCTGCAGACCAAGTCAGAAGACATCAGTAATATTGCAGTCTGGCCTGATTGGAAGGAATTTTTTTTTTTTTTTAATCAGACTGAACAATCCACTTCCTGCTAGTGCAGCTGTTCAAACCTTTTTAGCTGTGCTGGATTAATGACTCACAAGCACACTCACATGAGTGACAGTTATTGTCAAACATTTTGTTTTACTAAAAGCAAAGTGGATTGAATTGCAGAGCGGTAAAGTTGATGGGATACAAACATTAACAATAGTTGCATTCATTGTAGTTGTGGTACTTACTTCGTCGGCTTCAGACGTTACAGAATGCAGCAGCTTGCTTCCTCTGTAAAGTGCAATGCTATGATTCCATTGCTCCCATTTTATCGTCGCTTCATTGATTGCCAATTAAATACTGATCTTGGTTTAAAATTCTGTGCTTAACTCACAAGACATTGCACTGCGGTTCCCCTGCCTATCTTTCTTCTCTTATTATTCCTTATGCCCCTTCCCGTTCTCTTCGATCACTTGATTCTAATCGTTTGGTTCTCCCTTCTCCTAAGCAGGTTCACTATGAGTCGACATGTCACACTGCCTTTTTCTTTCTTGCACCCAAACTCTGGAATGATCTTCCTCCAGTTCTATGGCCTGAACTATCTTTTTCTCGATTTAAAGTCTTGCTTAAAACCCACTTTTTTTCTTTGGCATTCGGTTTCCCACCCGCCCTACCTAAGCGTGGCTAGCTGGTCACCGGTTACCTAGGCAAATAGCTGTCTCTCTCAGGGGCATAGCCAGAAACCCAATTTTGGATGGGCCTGGGCCCAAGATGGGTGGGTAGAATTCCACCCTGCCCCACAAATGATTTGGTCCTCTCTCGCCTGCATGCCATATGGTCTCTCAAACATCCCCCCTCCCCAACATACCTTTTAAGTAGCAGATTTTCACCGGCAGCGAACAACTAATACACACCGCTCATGTTGGCCCCACAGCCTTCCCTCTGATGCAACTTCCTGTTTCTGCATAGGCAGGAATACATCACTACTACTACTGCTACTTAACATTTCTAAAGGGCTACTAGGGTTACACAGCGCTGTACAGTTTAACAGAGAAGGACAGTCCCGGCTCAAGGAGCTTACAATCTAAAGGACAAGTGTACAGTCAGTCAAATAGGGCAGTCAAATTGGGGCAGTCTAGATTTCCTGAATAGAGGCATAAAGGTTAGGTGCCGAAGGCGACACTGAAGAGGTGGGCTTTGAGCAAAGATTTGAAGATGGGCAGGGAGGGGGCGTGGCGAATGGGCCAGGCAGAAAGGGCGGAGCCTGGAGTTGGCGGTGGTGGAGAAGGGTACTGAGAGGAGGGATTTGTCCTGTGAGCGGAGGTTTCGGGTGGGAACGTAAAAGGAGATGAGGGTAGAGCTATGGGGCCGGTGTGAACTGTATGTATCAGTCTCTACTCACTGCAGGTGGAGATCTGCTATTTACAAGGTATGCAGAAGGGACAGTTGTTGGGAGTTTTTGGCTGGTGGGGCTTGGGGATCCCTGCCAGCCACATCATAGATGTGCTACTACTGGTTGGGCCTGAGTCCAAAGTGGGTGGGCCTGGTCCCCTCTCTGGTTCATGTTTTGCTCTTGTGTGATTGTTCTTTCCTATCAATTTATGGAGTTCTTGTTTGTTTTTTTTATTGTGAACCGCTGTGATCACCTTAATAAACAAAGCATAAACATGTATTTATTTATTTATGCATTCTTGTATCCCACTGTTATCCAAAAACAAGCCTCTGTTCCAAGTGGCTTACAGTTTACATTAAAATTGCAGTAGTGTTTTACAGTTGTGACTTAACGAGGTCCTTTATGGCTTGCGTGATACTTCCTGTACAGCAAGCGGTAACCCCGCATTGGGCTTACCCCAATTTAGTAAAAGGAGCCCTTAGTTCTTAGCTATATTTGGGGGTGTTAGTATAATTTTGGGTACATGTTCCAGCAGTGTTTTGGAGTTTGATAACTATGAATCTTCCACTGTCAGGTGCTGAATCTGTATTGATGTGGGATTATATTTTATTATACAAATCCCCGGAGTCTCAGTGAAACAAAACATGCTTATCCCAGTAATTAACAAAAGGAACAGGCATGCAGCAGCAAGTTAAATTAGAGCATAGGGAATACGCAATACAATTAATAAGGACTCAGATTTTCATCTTAAAGATACAGAAAATGGAAGGAAATCCTTAGGTAGGTGAATATATAAATGCAAAGTCATCGGACTGATATAATAATAAAAAAAAAAAAAGAAGCCGAGCTGGTTCCGCTGGGGCTCGAACCCAGGACCTTCTGCGTGTAAAGCAGACGTGATAACCACTACACTACGGAACCGCCCAGAAACTAGTAGAGGCGGAAGCTTCTTTCATACCTTACCTCCACCCCCACCCCCCCCTCTAATCTCCTTTTGGCTTTCCCAGCTGCCCGACTCCTTTTTTTCTGTTTATTTCAGTCGCTATACATGGAGGGAGCACAGGAAAGAACAAGGTAAACCGATGGTGCCAACAACAAGGAAATTAGGATTGTGCACCGGCGCACACCTCGGCCTCACAGACGGGTACCGCTAATAGGCAGGCGCAAGGGCGAAACTTGGGGGGGGGGGGGGGGGGGGGGGGGGGGGGGGGCGGAGACAGCTGCTGCTTTCTGCGTCCTGGAGGCGCTAAGTCTCCTTTCTCTTCATTCTGCCGGTAGGTGGCGCTGCTCTCATTCTTCAGTTTCTGTTGCTGCTTCCTATCGTTTAGTGGCGCTGCGCCTCATCTCTCTATTCCTGCTGAAGAGTGTTTTTTGACGTCAGGTGGACTGCTCAACCTCCTTGGACTGCTCTCGCTGTGTTTTTTTCCCCGGCTGTTGTCGCTGTTTTGTGACACCAGGTGGCGCTGCACCCTTCTTTTTCCGTGTCCCATTGCAGTTTCCTATCGCCAGGCGGCGCCGGCGCTGTGTCCAAAACTCTTCGCTAGGAAACTTTCTCCCGCTTTTTGGACCACCAGGTGGCGCAGTATCTTTCTTTGTTTCTCTAGTGCTGCTGTTTCCTACCGCCAGGTGGCTCTGCCTCCTGCTTGGTGCTTGCTGCCCCTAGGTTCTGTGTCCCGGGCGAGTTTGCATGCATTTACCTGCCACTGACTCTGGGAAGAGGTGCTGGCAGGGAGCTGTTTGCCTTCACGCCCCCAAGGCTCTAGGATTGCCTGGATGCCTGAGCTGGGAGTGCATGGCAGGCGAGAGAGAGATGGGGAGAGTCTAGCTCCAGGTGTGCTGTGCTGGGCTGCACTTGTAGTGGCTCAGTGACCCACTTTTCATGGTATGGCCTGGGGTCATCAGCTCTTAGGAACTGAACTGAAGTTTTCCAGGGTTCACAGTTAGTCGTTAGCACTGAGCATGGAATACTGAGCAGATTCTCATCACCTTGGTATCAGCTTCTCCTTCGTTTCAGAGATTCCTGGAGATAAAAATCTGACCAGAGTTGTGGTTTGTCAGGCAACAATGACTTGATCTGAGTGAGTTTGTATTGCACTCTGTTATACAGGCCTTTGCTATGATCTGCTTGGTTATGCCATAGTTGCCCTGTATGAGAGGCTAAGCACGGTGGCACCTCAGCTGCTGATTTCCACCCTCTCGCATGGGGCAACTATAATCACCCCAGCCACTGCCGGTCCCTGATGTGAGTAAGGTGGATTTGTGCTTCTATACTGGGATACTGTATACATTCTGGGAGTGACCTTTGATCCAAGTTCACCTTTCAGCATCAAGTCAGCTCTGTTACTCATTTCTGTTTTTATTGCTTCACATCCTTGCTGTTAAATCCCTTCTTCCTCATCATCACCTGATTCGAGTTCATAATCCTTGCCCTGGTTATTTCAAAACTGGACTGCTGTAATTCTGTAAGTAAAGTTTTGTCTCTTAATTCTATTAAGAAGCTCGAACTTATTCAGTCCACCGCTGTCAAATTGCTTCTTAGTGGATGCCATACAGATCACGTCCTCCATTACTTACTGCTGAACCCTGGCTTCCAGTGCAGGGATCAATTCCCACTATGGCTCCTTGTGACCCTGGGAAAGTCAGTTAACCCTGCATTTCCCCAGGTACAAAAACCATAGGGGTTGATATTTAAAGCAATTTAACTGGCCAGACATGGGAATGGGACTTGATATGCCACCTTTCTGTGTTTTGTTCTGTTTTTTTTGCAACTACATTCAAAGCAGTTTACATAGTATATACAGGTACTTATTTGTACCTGGGGCAATGGAGGGTTAAGTGACTTGCCCACAGTCACAAGGAACTGCAGTGGGAATTGAATCCAGTTCCCCAGGATCAAAATCCACTGCACTAACCACTAGGCTACTCCTCCACTAGCAACATTCTATGTGGAAGCCTGCCCTTGCAGATCAGCAACGTGGCCGCGCAGGCTCACAGAAACAGAAGCCTGTGCGGCCGCGTTGCTGATCTGCAAGGGCAGGCTTCTACATGGAACGTTGCTAGTGGAATAGCAACATTAACATTCCATATAGAATCTCAAATAGTAACAATAGACTCTCAAACAATAGTAACATTCCATTTAGAATCTCAAATAGTAGCAACATTCCATCTTGAATCTCAAATAGGGAAAGGGAAATGGGACTTGATATACTGCCTTTCTGTGGCTTTTGCAACTACATTCAAAACAGTTTACATAGCATATAGAGGTACTTATTTGTACCTGGGGCAATGGAGGGTTAAGTGACTTGCCCACAGTCACAAGGAACTGCAGTGGGAATTGAATCCAGTTCCCCAGGATCAAAGTCCACTGCACTAACCACTAGGCTACTCCTCCACTAGCAACATTCCATGTGGAAGCCTGCCCATGCAGATCAGCAACGTGGCCGCGCAGACTCACAGAAACAGAAGCCTGTGCGGCCGCGTTGCTGATCTGCAAGGGCAGGCTTCTACATGGAATGTTGCTAGTGGAATAGCAACATTAACATTCCATATAGAATCTCAAATAGTAGCAACATTCCATCTAGAATCTCAAATAGGGAAAGGGAAATGGGACTTGATATACTGCCTTTCTGTGGCTTTTGCAACTACATTCAAAACAGTTTACATAGCATATAGAGGTACTTATTTGTACCTGGGGGGGGGGGGGGGCAATGGAGGGTTGAGTGACTTGCCCAGAGTTACAAGGAGCTGAAGTGGGAATTGAACCCCTGCTGCATCAACCACCAGGCCACTCCTCCACTAGCAACATTCCATCTAGAATCTCATATAGGCCACTCCTCCTCCTTGATCAGGGCTACCCACTGACATTCAGCTGCACTTAACTGGTTAATGCCACTGAATATCACCGCAGACCACTGAACTGAAAGCCAGCTTTTTTGTGGGCGGAATCCGATACTGAGCACTTAACTGCCCTAGCGCTCGTTTTACAAAGCTGCGGTAAAAAGTGGCCTGCAGCAGTGTGGGCACGTGAAAATTGCCGTGTGCCGAGGCCACTTTTACTGCAGCGGCAATTTCCACCTTTTTAAATGGAATTCATAAATGGCTGTGCGCTAATAAAAATATTGGCACGTGGGGATTTACTGCCTGAGCCCTTACCACCTCCTATGTAGAAGGTGGTAAGGGCTCACGTGCTAACCCGGCGGTAATCAGGCAGCGCTTGCCGATGGCCGATTACCACTGAGCATGTCTACTCCCTGTTCCCCCCCCCCCCCGGCACTAGAAAATTTAAAAATATTTTCTGCTGCGGAAAACGCCGTGCAGCAAACACAGAACTACTGCAGGTCACCTTTTGGTAGTGCTGTTTTGCCGCACGCTACCCGATCGATAGCCCCACCACACCTTTGTTAAAGGGCCCCTAAGTTTAGTGTTTAAATTAGACCTTGCAAAACACAAGGCCTATCTTTATGTGGTGTTGCTTAGGTGGTTAAGTGCTGAAAGTCACACATGCCAGTGACCTAGTGGTTAGAGCACCAGTCTTGCAATCCAGCTGCTGCTCCTTGTGATCTTGGGCAAGTCACTTAACCCTCCATTGTCTCAGGTACAAACTTAGATTGTGAGCCCTCCTGGGACAGAGAAATATCCAGAGTACCTGAATGTAACTCACCTTGAGCTACTATTGAAAAACGTGTCAGCAAAATCCAAATAAATAAATTATTTGAGATTCTGTTGCTACTATTTGAGATTCTACATGGAATGTTGCTATAGTGAAGGAGTGGCCTAGTGGTTAGAGCACTGGTCTTGCAATCCAGAGGTGACCGGTTCAAATCCCACTGCTGCTCCTTGTGATCTTGGGCAAATCACTTAACCCTCCATTGCCTCAGGTACAAACTTAGATTGTGAGCCCTCCTGGGACAGAGAAATATCATATCCAGAGTACCTGAATGTAACTCACCTTGAGCTACTACAGAAAAAGGTATGAGCTAAATCCAAATAAATAAATAAATCCCTGCATAAGGGATAGCTGGCAAATATTCAGTACATAATAACATAGTAGATGACGGTAGATAAAGACCTCTATGGTCCAGCCAGCCTGCCAAAGAAGATACAACTATAAGGTAAGATGTGATACTTCATATGTACACCTGATCTTGATTTGTTTGTGCTGTTTTCAGGGCATAGACTGTAGAGGTCTTCCTGGCACTGTCCTTGTTCTAAACCTTCAGAAAAGCCCCATTCCAGCCCATCCAAATCTGTTGAGCCACCATCAGGGCACAGACCGTAGAAGTCTGGCCGGAACTGGCTTTGCATCTCAATTACCGGTGTTGCCACCTAAGCTTCTTTGGATCCATTCCTTCTAAACAGGACTCCAATACCAGTGCCTGGACATGACCCAGGATAGAATATTGGGAATAATGCTGGTGGCAGCTGCATATTTATTTATTTATTGCATTTGTATCCCAAATTATCCCACCTCTTCGCAGGCTCAATGCGGCTTACAATTCATCATGGATATTGGAAGTAGAAGAGAATATACATTTGGTTACAGAGGATTAGGTGTTACCTGGTGGTAAAATACATAACAGTATTAAGCAGCAGACATTATAAGACAATACTAGAAATTTTAGAGGTTATGAAGTTACTCATGTTGATCTTTGTGATATATCTTGTCGAAGAGATGGGTTTTCAGTAGTTTTCGGAAATTGGTCAGTTCATAAGTCGTTTTCGGGTTCCGTGGCAATGCGTTCCATAGTTGCGTGCTCGAATAGGAAAAGGTAGATGCATGCATCAATTTGTATTTCAGACCTTTACACTTGGGAGGATGAAGATTAAGGAAAGTGCGAGAAGATGAACCCTTAGGCTGTGATCCTGCTATGGACAGAGAGAGAGAGCACCTGTATGTAATACGTAAACCGTCTTGGTTGTACCACAGAAAGTTGACGTATCCAATGCATGACCCAACATTCTACTGCCGGAAGCCTCAGCAGCTGCGTATATTACTGATCCATTCTCTCGTGAACACTGTGCAACTCTCAGGCTTCCCTCCTCCCGCAATATCTCAAGGGACCTCTCAAAGCTTTTGGCCGATTGTTATTCTCGTTTTGGGGCTGTAGCATGTTTCCTCCCCCTTGCTTGTCCTCTTATACCCTCTGTTACTCTGCTTTTCTTTTCAGATTGTCATTTCTTTTCTTCTTCCTTATTGATTTTATGCATTTTATTTTGTAAACGACACTTAAAAGCTATTGGCAACATATCAAGCTTTTATGTATAAAATAAATAAATAAACAAATAACCATCGAAACTAACTAAGCACATATATTTCCAGAATACTGCAAATGTTGTTCTGCTATAAAATGCTGTATTGTTCTGGCGTGCATTATTTTGAATATTTTTGGCACGTTGATTCCATGGAGTGTACTTAGTTTGCATATTACCATCAGTAACAGAGTTACCAGGAGGTGTGGGGGGGGGGGGGGGGGGGGGGAGAGGGAGAGGAAGCTGGTGGGGCTGCACCAGAATCATGAAATGAAGGACTCCTTCCCTACTGTCACTTTACTGCTGACATAGCTTTTGCCTCTATCCCAAGGATTTTAACTTGTCCCACTATGCCTTTTTCCCATCCCACCCTGCCCAAGCGTTGCCCCACTTTAGCTTCCCCAGACTGCTGAGTCACCGACCGCCTGTGGCTGGGGCAGAAGGAAAAAAGTGTGCTGCTATTCCTGTCTTGATGTGGTTATACCGGTTGCCTATTCGGACAGAATTCAGTCTAACCCATAAGAACATAAGCCCTGTATCCTGTTTCCAACAGTGGCAAATCCGGGTCACAAGTATATGCAAGATCCCAAAAGAGTAAAACAAATTTTATGCTGCTTATCCCAGGAATAGGTAGTGGATTTTCCCAATTAATAATGGTTTATGGACTTTTCTTTTAGGAACTTGTCCAAGCCTTTTTTTTTAAACCCTGCTAAACTGACTGCTTTTACCATGTTCTCTGGCAAAGAATTCCAGAGTTACATGTTGCGTGAAGAAATATTTTCTCTGATTTTTTTTTAAAGTCATGGAGTGGAGGAGTAGCTTGATGGTTCGATTCACAGTTCCCGCTGTAGCTCCTGAGACCCTGTTCAAGTCACTTATCCCTCCATAGCCCCAAGTACCAAAAAAACAAACAAACAAACTTAGACTTTGAACCTACTAGAGACCGAAAAAAGTACATGAATATGTAAACCGCTTTGATTGTAACCAGGCCAGATGCTTAAGACAAGATTCAATTTATATAGACATCACATGAACAATACTGGTGCCAGTAGGGCTCCCACCCCTGTTGGTCAGCATTTTACAGGACCAGGACACTGTACCAGTGACTTCACAGTGAGAATCCTGAAAGATAACTTTAAAACCATACAAGAACGTAAGACCTTTGAAGTCAGAATGATTGAATATTTTAACACCCAACAGAAAGGACTTAACAAGGATCTGGGGTTCCTAGCCCATTATAAACCATAAAGCTGTATTTCTCTCCACCCCTCACCTATCCACACCCATCCTGTTAGAATATCAATGATATGCTTTGATGTCCCCATCCTCCCACCCTGTCAGACTGTCACAGTAATGCTTGAATGTTTTCACTTATATACACTGTCAGCTAGCACATTTGCTTATTTCCGATCTGACGAAGAAGGGCAACCTTCGAAAGCTAATCAAGAAATGTATTAAGTTATGTCCAATAAAAAAAGGTATCATCTTATTTTCTTTTCCATGTTTTATTTTGTTTGATTTCTATTGATAACCTTCTCTTCCCTAAATTTATTACTTAGTAGCTTCATTGCGCGTCCCCTAGTCCTAGTATTTTTGGAAAGAGTAAACAAATGATTCACATCTACTCGATCCACTCCATTCAGTATTTCAGAGACCTCTATCATATCTCCCCTCAGTCACTGGTGTTGATGTTTAAAGGGTTTAAGAACTGGTCAATCTGATTATTTGGAAAAGAGGCTGAGATGAAATCAGACATTCAAATCCTTAACATCAAGTCAAGGTGGCTTGCTTGAGATTTCTGCGTGTCGTCGGATGCACATTCCAGAGCGTTCTGGAATTAACAAATGACTTTAAGTTGATGGCATCTTGCAAGAAATTGAAAATGTTTCTGTTTCCAGCATAAAGAGAGAGAGCAAATGAATCACTGATGCGGAAGCAATTTAGCATTTGAAATGCTAAAATCCTTTGTTTGGTCTCTACAGTGGTGAAGACTTGCTTAAAGTAGTCTGCTTACCCTATGAGTCCACTCAAATGTGAAGAATTATAAGAAAATAAAATGCTACCTTTTTATTGCACTACTATACTGACTCAAGGGAGAGGGTTTTAGTTTGCAAAAGCTAGTCAAAAATGTATTACATTTGCATTAAAAACGTGACTCTTTCATTTTATTAACCTATGTTTCTATGTGTTTAAAGAGGTGTCCAAATTAATTCCAATTGTGTGTGTCAGGCCCTCTCTCCTGTGCCTTCTGACTCTGCTTACTTCACTGCTAACCGCCTGTGCATCCAGGGCCTTGCTCGGACATGGTTTCCTTGGACCCTCACCCCCTCACCCAGTGCCTTTCCTCTGATACTATATTGTCAGTATTACGCCCTTCTCGCTTAGCCCTGGAACCTCAGCTGCAGTGCTCTCTGTAGCTTCACCCTGCCTTTGAAGTTGCAAAAGTGCTATCAGTAATGAATTCTCTAACCGCTGTTATCGATCCTCTGTCTACTCTTCTGCTTAAATGGTTCCTTAACCCTCTCCTCCCTTATTTTCACTCTGTAGTTTCCTCCAGTCTCAGGACTCGTATCTTTCCATCCAGTCGGAAACAAGCTATCATTCACCCTCATCTGAAGGACCCTAAAGTCGACTCCACTATTGTATCTAATTGCTATCCGATATTGAATTTGCTGTTTAAATTTACTGAGAAACCTGTTGCAACTCAACTCGTATCCTGTTTGCACAAAACCTAATTCATTCATACATAGTAACATAGTAGGTGACGGCAGAAAAAGACCTGTATGGTCCATGCAGTCTGCCCATCAAGATAAACTCATATGTGCTACTTTATGTGTATACCTGACCTTGATTTGTATCTGCCATTTTCAGGGCACAGACCATAGAAGTCTGCCCAGCGCTAGCCCCGCCTCCAACCACTAGCCCCGCCTCCCCCCACCAGCTCTGCCACCCAATCTCCACTAAGCTTCTGAGGATCCATTCCTTCTGAACAGGATTCCTTTGTGTTTATCCCACGCATTTTTGAACTCCGTTACCTTTTTCATGTCCACCACCTCCCGCGGGAGGGCATTCCAAGCATCCACTACTCTCTCCGTGAAAAAATACTTCCTGACATTTTTTCCTGAGTCTGCCCCCCTTCAATCTCATATCATGCCCTCTGTTCTACCACCTTCCCATCTCCGGAAAGCTTCGTTTGCGGATTAATACCTTTCAAATATTTGAACGTCTGTATCATATCACCCCAGTTTCTCCTTTCCTCCAGGGTATACGTGTTCAGGTCAGCAAGTCTCTCCTCGTACGTCTTGTAACGCAAATCCCGTACCATTTTGTAGCTTTTCTTTGCATTTCAGTATTTATATACCACTTAGACCTAAGAAGTTTATGGTTTCATTTTACAGTCACTGGGACTGTCCCTAGTTGGCTCACTGTTGTACCTGGGGCAATGGAGGGATAAGTGACTTGCCCAGGGTCAAGTGAAGCTGCAGGGGGAATTGAACCTGGTTCTCCAGGATCTCAACCCACTGCTGACCAGCAGGCAGCAGCAGGAATCGAATCCAGTTCTGTAACTCGCTGCGCTAACCATTAGGCCACTCCTCCACTAAAGCTTGGCACCCTAGACAAACCAGTTTTTGTCCTGATTATTGCGCTGAGTGAACCTTGCTTGCTTTGTTAATCATTCTCTTCTCCACAGATGTTCAGATCTTTGTATTTCTTGCACTGTCCTTGCAGAGGTCTGTTCTTTTCTTACCTAGAGAAATATATTCTATCTCCAGTATATTCTTGGTACCTTTGGTTTTTTTTCATTTTGTTGGTGATATTCAGCTGTTATTTGTTGTAGATTCTTTCTCTCCTGAACAGATTTCTGACATTTAATTGGTAATAAATAGAAAAAAATCAAAACATAGAAGAGAAAATAAGATGATACCTTTTTTTTATTGAAACTAGGGACGATTGCAGACTAGCTCACTCATAATGGGCTGAAGCTAAATCTATCTAAGATTTCTTCCATTCTGTTTTCCTGGCATGAGACCCTTGCCAGTTTGCACCTATCTACCATCCAGGGCACTCAGATCCTGCTGGGAACTGAGGGGGCTGATGCTTCTGTGCTCACGTTACTGGCTGCACAATCAGCAAGGAGTATGTGAATAAATGAACTCGTGCGGTACACATCAGCGCATGGCGTATTAAGATTAATGGCAACTAAGGTTTTGGCTGTTCAGCTCTGATGCACAGAAGTACAGAAAAGATTTTAAGGCGAGCAAAATGCAAGACATTTACCACCAGATCTGAGGCAGCATAGAAAAGTGAATAGCCCTCCCCCTGGGCAGCCCAGAACCCCGATAGCCCCACAAGATAAACCCCTGACCCACCCCCCCCCCCAAAAAAAAATATCCCTAGTGTCTAATGGCACTCCTAACCCCACAAAAACATGGTCTGGTGGCACCCTGACCCCCCCCCCCCCGAACTCTCCTCCTCAGCGTACTTTCAAGAAATGCCTATTCGCTTCTGCCTCTCTGCCAAGTGCATCCTGTGACTGACTACATGGGGGTCAGGCTGCCAAATAAGATAATTTTCTGCTTGATAATCTGAGCAGGGACTACCAAATAAGGGAAAAGTCTTTTATGTGGCAAACTGACCCACATGGTGCCAGGAGCATAGCTAGGTGGGGCTATTAAGCCCTGGCCCCCTCTACTTTTGACCCCCCCCCCCCCGCCCCGCCGACCCTAGCCCGCCACTTTCGATCCCCTCTCCCACAACTGCTGACCCTCCCCCACCGGCGCCCCCCCCTAGTGCCTTTGCTGATGATCTGTTTCTGACCCCTGACGTCCTGCATACACGTCCTGCATGGGGCTACATACAGGACGTGCATGCAGGATGTCAGGAATTAGAAACAGGTCATCAGCAAAGGCACCGGAGTCGACCCGCGCAAAAGAAGACTTCGGCTGGGGGGGATTGGGGGCCCCCGCCTGCAAAGGTACCTGGCAGCGACAGGGGAGGGTCGGCTGTGGCGGTGGAGGGGGGGTCGGCGGTGGGAGGGAGGGGTCCAAAGTGGCAGGGGGGGAACGGCGGCTAGGGGAGGCGGGCTAAACAGTACCCCCCACCTCAGGCTCTGGACCCCCCTTCCGCCGAGGTCTGGCTACGCCCCTGCATGGTGCATCCCAGGATAAGTACATAAGTACATAAGTAGTGCCATACTGGGAAAGACCAAAGGTCCATCTAGCCCAGCATCCTGTCACCGACAGTGGCCAATCCAGGTCAAGGGCACCTGGCACGCTCCCTAAACGTAAAAACATTCCAGACAAGTTATACCTAAAAATGCGGAATTTTTCCAAGTCCATTTAATAGCGGTCTATGGACTTGTCCTTTAGGAATCTATCTAACCCCTTTTTAAACTCCGTCAAGCTAACCGCCCGTACCACGTTCTCCGGCAACGAATTCCAGAGTCTAATTACACGTTGGGTGAAGAAAAATTTTCTCCGATTCGTTTTAAATTTACCACACTGTAGCTTCAACTCATGCCCTCTAGTCCTAGTATTTTTGGATAGCGTGAACAGTCGCTTCACATCCACCCGATCCATTCCACTCATTATTTTATACACTTCTATCATATCTCCCCTCAGCCGTCTCTTCTCCAAGCTGAAAAGCCCTAGCCTTCTCAGCCTCTCTTCATAGGAAAGTCGTCCCATCCCCACTATCATTTTCGTCGCCCTTCGCTGTACCTTTTCCAATTCTACTATATCTTTTTTGAGATACGGAGACCAGTACTGAACACAATACTCCAGGTGCGGTCGCACCATGGAGCGATACAACGGCATTATAACATCCGCACACCTGGACTCCATACCCTTCCTAATAACACCCAACATTCTATTCGCTTTCCTAGCCGCAGCAGCACACTGAGCAGAAGGTTTCAGCGTATCATCGACGATGACACCCAGATCCCTTTCTTGATCCGTAACTCCTAACGTGGAACCTTGCAAGACGTAGCTTCAAAAAGAGGTAGAAGAAATGCCATTTCACTCCATTCTGCCATTCCTAGGTGGCGGCATGGAGTGAAACGGCATTTCTCCTACCTCTTTTTGAAGGTACACTGGAGGGCAGGGGAGAGGGTTTCCACTAGACATCAGGGAATGCGTGTTTCTGGGAGGGCCTGGAGGTGTGGACTGGATGGGCACAGCTCTTGCGTTTCCTCCCCAAGGCCCGCCAGGTGAAGACTCCTCTCCAGAACCCCCTCAAACTGTCTCAAAGTTTGGGCAGTTGGCAGCATGCTTCCATCTGCCAATGCTGAGAGCCCCCCCACATATGCTCAGTTTATGTGCATGAGCTGAGCATGGGTGGAGGCTGTCAGTGTTGGCAGCTGGAGGTGAACCACTGATTACCCCAGGTTTGAGACAATTTGGGGGGGGTGGGAGGGCTCCGGAAAACACTCTTCAGCTTGCAGAGCTTCAGGATCCCCGCCAGCCACATTGACCATGTGTGCTGCCACTGGGTGGGCCTGGGCCACTGAACTAGATACCATAGCTTCATGCCTCCAGATTGCATATGAAGGTACCTTCTAATTTGGCAGATGATCCTTGCATGGGGTCTCTCTCTTGAGAGAGAAAAAGTGAAAGAGACATTTGATGCTATTGTAAATGCCCTAGTGGTGCGAGAATGTAATTGCAATGGATGTAATTTGTCACTGTTTTAGGATCCCACTGAAATCCACACCACTTACGGCAGGGGTAGGCAACTCCGGTCCTCGAGAGCCGCAGGCAGGTCAGGTTTTCAGGATATCCACAATGAATATGCAGGGGATAGGTTTGCATACCATGGAGGCAGTGCTTGCAAATCTATCTGCTGCATGTTCATTGTGGATATCCTGAAACCTGACCTGCCTGCGGCTCTCGAGGACTGGAGTTGCCTACCCCTGGCCTAGTAGTTAGTGCAGTGGAACATGGAATGTTAGCTACTGTTGGAGATTCTGTTGCTACTATTGGAGATTCTACATGGAATGTTAATGTTGCTATTCCACTAGCAACATTCCATGTAGAAGCCTGCCCTTGCAGACCAGCAACGCAGCTGCGCAGGTGTACGTGCAGGACGTCAGACTCACAGAAACAGAAGGCTGCGCGGCTGCATCGCCTCCACATGGAATGTTGCCAGTGGAGGAGTAGCCTAGCGCAGAGGTAGGCAATTCCAGTCCTCGAGAGCCGCAGGCAGGTCAGGTTTTCAGGATATCCGCAATGAATATGGCAGGAGATAGATTTGCAAGCACTGCCTCCATGGTATGCAAATCTATCTCCTGCATATTCATTGTGGATATCCTGAAGACCTGACCTGCCTGCGGCTCTCGAGGACCGGAGTTGCCTACCCCTGACTTAGGGGATTCACAAAAATAAAGTTAAAAGTAAGGTTCCAAGTTTCTGGATTGAATGGTGCTGAATAGTCAAATACCTGAAGCCAGTATCAGTTCAGAGAATGTTATAGAAGTTTTTCAGAGGTCACCACACATTTTAAGTTGAAAATTAGATGTTTTATTATTAAAGTCTAATCCTTTGGTAAACAAATGATTTTAACTGACAACATATTACTTGCTATCAATTTTAAGGTGTCTCCCCTCCAATATCCTTCTTGCACCAGCATGGGTGACCTTCTTTTGGTGTCCATCTATACTGATTACAGCCAGTTAAGGTAACATAACATATAGTAACATACCGTGTTTCCCCGAAAATAGGACATCCTCCGAAAGTAAGACCTAGTAGAGGTCTTGCTGCAATTTGAAAATAAAAGGCCTCCCCTGAAAATAAGACCTAGCAGGGGAGGCCTTATTTTTCAGGGAAACATCGGGGTCACCCCCCCACCCTCGATCGGCGGCTCCCCCGCCCTCAATCGCTCCCGGAACTAACCTCTTAAATGCTTCCTTTCACCTTCGCACTCACCGCAAGCAGCAGGGCTGGCCACTCCTTCCTTCCGTGTCCCGCCCTCGCCTGACGTTACGTTACGTCAGGCGAGGGCGGGACACGGAAGGAAGGAGTGGCCTGCCCTGCTGCTTGTGGCGAGTGCGAAGATGAATGGTGAAAGGAAGCATTTAAGAGGTTAGTTCCGGGAGCGACTGAGGGCGGGGGGAGCCGGCGATCTCAGGTGGGGGGGGGGCGACCCGATGTTTCCCCGAAAAATAAGGCCTCCCCTAAAAATAAGACCTAGCAGGTCTTGGGGAGCAAAATTTAATATAAGACAGTGTCTTATTTTCGGGGAAACACGGTAGTAGATGACGGCAGAGAAAGATCCATATGGTCCATCCAGTCTGCCCAACAAGATAAACTCATATGTGCTACTTTATGTGTATACCTGACCTTGATTTCTAATACTGTGACATCTGCGATTTAATTACAGATATTACCACCAAGGAGCAGGTTTCATTTTGCTTTCATATTGCCATAGAGGATTTGTCTGTGGAACAATTCCTTTTATTTTTATTTTTTGGCTTTTATGAAAGTGTTGCCATATCATCTAAAACTATTTTTGCTATTTTAAATTATGTGCTCTGCTGATTTGTATTCTGTCGGATACTTGTGACCTGGATTTGTGGGATAAACACAAAGGAATCCTGTTTAGAAGGAATGGATCCACGGGATCTTAGCGGAGATTGGGTGGCCATGCCGGTAACTGGAAAACAAAACCAGTACTGGGGAGACTTCTACGGTCTACCCTCTGATCGTGACTGAATAGATAGGGATGGGCTGGAGTGTAAATTTTAAGGGGCTTCGACGTTAGCTTCAGAACTTGTACTGTACTGTGCTGGGCAGACTTCTATGGTCTGTGCCCTGAGAAAGACAAGGACAAATCAAACTCAGGTATACATATAAAGTATCGCATACCATGTAAAATGAGTTTATCTTGTTGGGCAGACTGGGTGGACCGTACAGGTCTTTATCTGACATCATTTACTATGTTACTCTGTTACTCTTTGGGGTTCTACATGGAATGTTGCTACTAACTGGGATTCTGGAATCTTGTAACCCTTTAGGATTCCAGAATCTTCAGAACTTTTAGTACAAGAAGAGTGCTGGGCAGACTTTTACGGTCTGTGCCCTGAGAATGGCCTGCCATCCAGTGTAGACGTGTTACCCTTCCCCCATGTCCCCACTGTAACCCTATCTTTCTTGTCATTTATTGTAGTTTGGTTTCCACAACCCCCCCCCCCCCCCATTTTCTTTCCCATTTCTATCTTCTCTTTCTTACTTTCTCTCTCCTGTTTTAATTTTTAAAATTGTAAGCTGCATAGATTTATTGTTTGATTTGCAAGATTGAAATAAACTTAGAAACTTGGACAGTGCAGTCAGTTGAGAAAAAAGGAGACGCTGTTTAATCATGAAGAAGTGAAACCTGTGCAGAGTGCCAGATTCAACTCTGGCCACGTTGTTGGGTAGACTGGAGGGACTGTTGACATTTACTATGTAACATAGTAACATAGTAGATGACGGCAGAAAAAGACCTGCATGGTCCATCCAGTCTGCCCAACAAGATAAACTCATGTGTGCTACTTCTTGTGTATACCTGACCTTGATTTGTACCTGTCCTTTTCAGGGCACAGACCGTAGAAGTCTGCCCAACACTAAACTCCGCCTCCCAACTACCAGCCCCGCCTCCCACCACCGGCTCTGGCACAGACCGTATAAGTCTGCCCAGCACTATCCCCGCCACCCAACCACCAGCCCCGGCACAGACCGTATAAGTCTGCCCAGCACTAGTCCTGCCTCCCAACCACGAGCCCCAGCACAGACCGTATATGTCTGCCCAGCACTATCCCCGCCTCCCAACCACCAGCCCCGCCTCCCACCATCGGCTCTGGCACAGACCGTATAAGTCTGCCCAGCACTATCCCCGCCTCCCACCACCGGCTCTGCCACCCAATCTCAGCTAAACTTCTGAGGATCCATTCTGAGGATTCCTTTATGTTTATCCCACGCATGTTTGAATTCCGTTACCGTTTTCCTCTCCACCACCTCCCGTGGGAGAGCATTCCAAGCATCCACCACTCTCTGGCTGTACTGTTGGGGCAAAAACAGATGGATGGGCACAAAGCTTGTCAGCTGAAGATGTTGATGCTTTTGGTAAATATAGCACTTCAAAAAAGTGACCTATGGTTCCATCAAGCAGAATTTCTTTTGGTGTCCATCAAGGAGAGCGCAACACAACTGAAGGACGACAGCGAAGAGCTCTGGTCAAAGACTACCAGGGAAGCAAAAGACATTCAATTTAGAAAGCCCCAAAGCCTTCTGAACACGTTGATGCATGCGAGCATTATCAGTTTGAGTCTCCCAAGGAATTCTGCAGTAAAATTGTTTATGATAACATGCCATACTGGGTCAGACCAGTGGTCCATCCAGTGCAGTATACTGCTTCCAACAGTGGCCAGTCCAGGTCACAAGTACCTGGCAGAAATCATTAGAAGCACCGTTCTATGATACCAGTCCCAGGGCAAGCATCTCTATAACAGGCTATGAGCTTTTCCTCCAGGAACTTGTCCAAACATTTTTTGAAGCCAAATACACTAACTGCCGTTACCACATCCTCCGGCAACGAGTTTCAGAGCTTAACTATTCTTTGAGTGAAGAAATATTTCCTCCTATTTGTTTTAAAAGTATTTGCATGCAATTTAATTGAGTGGCCCTTGGTCTTTGTTCTTTTTGAATGAGAGAAAAACTGATTCATCTCCACCTGTTCCACTCCACTCAGGATTTTGTAGACCTGAGTGGTTGAACTTTTTTTTTTTTTTTACATTTGTACCCTGTGCTTTCCCACTCATGGTGGGCTCAATGTGGCTTACATGAGGCAATGGAGGGTTAAGTGACTTGCCCAGAGTCAGAAGGAGCTGCCTGTGCCTGAAGTGGGAATCAAACTCAGTTCCTCAGGACCAAAGTCCACCACCCTAACCACTAGGCCACTCCTCCACTGTTGCTACTATTTGAGATTCTACATGGAATGTTGCTATTCCACTAGCAACATTCCATGTAGAAGTCGGCCCTTGCAGATCACCAATGTGGCCGCGCAGGCTTCTGCGAGTCTGACGTCCTGCATGTAAGATGTCCTGCACATACATGCAGGACGTCAGACTCACAGAAACAGAAGCCTACATTCCATGTAGAATCTCCAATAGTAGCAACATTCCATGTAGAATCTCCAATAGTATCTATTTTATTTTTGTTACATTTGTACCCCGTGCTTTCCCACTCATGGCAGGCTCAGTGCGGCTTACATGGGGCAATGGAGGGTTAAGTGACTTGCCCAGAGTCACAAGGAGCTGCCTGTGCCTGAAGTGGGAATCGAACTCAGTTCCCCAGGACCAAAGTCCACCACCCTAACCACTAGGCCACACTCCTCCCCTTGTATCAGGGGTTCTTAATTTGCTCTTCTGGTCATAGCCAGTCAGTCAGATTTCCAGGATATCCATGATGACTTTGCATGAGATAAATTTGCATGCAATGCCTCCATTGCTTGCAAATCTCTCTCGTGCATTTTCATCATGGGTGTCCTGAAAACCTGACCGATTAGGTGTTTCTCAAGGACTGTGCTTCCCATAATCACTTTTCCTATTTTGATTGCTGGAGAGATCGATAACATGGCGGTTGCATGGTTTTACATAAGTGATCTGGGTGTTTCTTGATTATACGGTAGCTTCATTGTGATATATTGTTGGATATCACAAGGGAGTGAAAAGCTTTTGAATATGAAGCTGAATTATCCAGGCAGCACAATCAGAAGAAATGCATTCACTGTGGAATAATTCCAGCAGTGTGTAGACCGGATGTCTTGCTTCTTATTTCCTGCACTCTGTGGTTATTACTCTTCAGTACTCCTCTGATTACATGAACAAAGTTTCTGGATTTGTATTCTGGATCTTGGGTTTCAATTTAAAGAATCAATAGAAATAAAACAAAATAAAACATGGAAAAGAAAATAAGATGATACCTTTTATTTATTGGACATAACAATACATTTCATGATTCGCTTTCGAAGGTTGCCCTTCTTCATCAGATCGGAAATAAGCAAGTGTTGGTAGATGACAGTATATATAAGTGAAACATCAAAGCATTTCAGTGACAGTCTATATAAGTGAAACATCACAGCATTTCAGTGACAGTCTAACAGGGTGGGGGTGGATAGTGAGAGACCAGGAGATATGCATGGGAACATCAAAGCATTTCAGTGATAGTCTAACAGGATGGGGGTGGATAGGTGAGAGGAGGGTGACAAACAGAGCAATACAACTTTATGGTTTATAATGGGCTAGAAAGCCCAGATCTTTGTTAAGTCCAGTCTGGTGGGTGTCAAAATATTCAATCATTCTGACTTCAAAGGTCTTACATTCCTGTATTGTTTTAAAGTTACCTTTCAGAATTCTTACTATGAAATCACTGGTACAGTGTTCTGGTTTTGTAAAGTGCTGCCCCACAGGGGTGGAATCCTGTCTGGCACTGGCATTTTTCATGTGATGTCTATGTAAATTAAATCTTGTGTTTAGCAAGAGAGAGGTACGTCTGGCGAAGGTGCAAGCGGAAGAACAAATGGCTAGAAATGTAAGGAGGGGAGACAAAAACTTCTTCAGGTATATTAGTGAAAGGAGAAAGACTATAAAGGGAATTGTGAGACTAAAAGATACAACAAAACGCTATGTAGAAAATGATGATGAAAAAGCCAATTTGCTAAATAGATACTTTTGTTCTGTTTTCACTGAAGAAAACCCTGGGGAAGGACCGAGAGGGACTGGCAAAAGCACACCTGAAAATGAGGTGGATAGAGCGCCGTTCACGGAAGAGAGTGTGTATCAACAACTTGGAAAGCTAAAGGTGGACAAAGCCATGGGGCCGGACGGGATCCACCCCAGAATACTGAGGGAGCTCAGAGAGGTTCTGGCGGGTCCTCTTAAAGACTTGTTTAATAAATCCTTGGAGACGGGAGAGGTTCCGAGGGATTGGAGAACAGCGGAGGTGGTCCCTCTTCACAAAAGTGGTGATAGGGAAGAAGCTGGAAACTACAGGCCGGTAAGCCTCACTTCGGTTATTGGAAAAGTAATGGAAGCCATGCTGAAGGAAAGGATAGTGAATTTCCTAGAAGCCAATAAGTTGCAAGATCCGAGACAACATGGTTTCACCAAAGGGAAATCGTGCCAAACGAATCTCATTGAATTCTTTGACTGGGTGACAGGAGAATTAAATCAAGGACGTGCTATGGACGTCATCTACTTAGATTTCAGCAAGGCTTTCGACACGGTTCCCCACAGGAGGCTCTTAAATAAACTAGATGGCCTGAAGATAGGACCCGAAGTGGTGAACTGGATTAGAAACTGGTTGACGGACAGACACCAGAGGGTGATGGTGAATGGAGTTCGCTCGGAGGAAGGAAAGATGAGTAGTGGAGTGCCTCAGGGATCGGTGCTGGGGCCGATTCTGTTCAATATATTTGTGAGTGACATTGCCGAAGGGTTACAAGGTAAAGTTTGCCTTTTTGCGGATGATACCAAGATTTCCAACAGAGTGGACACCCCGGAGGGTGTGGAAAACATGAAAAAAGATCTGAAGAAGCTAGAAGAATGGTCTAACGTTTGGCAATTAAAATTCAATGCGAAGAAATGCAAAGTGATGCACTTAGGGAGTAGAAATCCAAGGGAGACGTATGTGTTAGGCGGGGAGAGTCTGATAGGCACGGACGGGGAGAGGGATCTTGGGGTGATAGTATCTGAGGACCTGAAGGCGACGAAACAGTGCGACAAGGTGGTGGCAGTAGCTAGAAGATTGCTAGGCTGTATAGAGAGAGGAGTGACCAGCAGAAGAAAGGAGGTTTTAATGCCCCTGTATAAGACGTTGGTGAGGCCCCACCTGGAGTATTGTGTTCAGTTTTGGAGGCCGTATCTTGCGAAGGATGTTAAAAAAATGGAAGCGGTGCAAAGAAAAGCTACGAGGATGGTATGGGATTTACGTTCCAAGACGTATGAAGAGAGGCTTGCTGACCTGAACATGTACACCCTGGAGGAAAGGAGGAACAGGGGTGATATGATACAGACGTTCAAATATTTGAAAGGTATTAATCCGCAAACGAATCTTTTCCAGAGATGGGAAGGTGGTAGAACGAGAGGACATGAAATGAGATTGAAGGGGGGTAGACTCAGGAAAGATGTCAGGAAGTATTTTTTCATGGAGAGGGTGGTAGACGCTTGGAATGCCCTCCCGCGGGAGGTGGTGGAGATGAAAACGGTAACGGAGTTCAAACATGCGTGGGATATGCATAGAGGAATCCTGTGCAGAAGGAATGGATCCTCAGAAGCTTAGCTGAAATTGGGTGGCGGAGCAGCTGGGGGGAAGAGGAGGTGGTGGTTGGGAGGCGAGGATAGGGGAGGGCAGACTTATACAGTCTGTACCAGAGCCGGTGATGGGAGGCGGGACTGGTGGTTGGGAGGCGGGAAATACTGCTGGGCAGACTTATATGGTCTGTGCCCTGAAAAGGACAGGTACAAATTCAAGGTAAGGTATACACATATGAGTTTGTCTTGGGCAGACTGTTTGGACCATGCAGATCTTTTTCTGCCGTCATCTACTATGTTACTATGTTACATCTGGCTTGTTTCTCCAATATAGCATCCTTCGTTACATTTTTTACGCTGAATGATGTATACCACATTGGAAGATGAGCATGTAAAGGATTTCTTTATGTTTAAAGAATTTAAAGAATAAAATATATATATATCACACGTATTTAAGTTTAGCCTTGTTCCTCCTGAGAAACTGAGCAGTCTATGCCCAGTCTATGCAGAGGTCATCATGTCTCCTCTCATCCCTGGATGAGTAAATTATATGGAGGAGACTGGAGAGGGGGTAAAATTCAGGTGTTAAGCTCAGAGGTTACAACTCTGCTGTTTTTCGGCACCTAGTCTGTGGAATTCAGGTGGTCGGATGCTGCAACTGAGTTTTTAAAGGATGTTGGCTTGATATATCACTTGTGTCCATCATATGACATTCTGTGGTTATTGATGAGAAGACAAGAAAAAGGGGGGGGGGGGCGGGGGGGGGAAACGACCACTGATGTTCCAACTCAGGCATATTTATTAATAAACCAAAAACACCCTAGAGATGACTCGATGCAGTCCTGAGTTTTGGCACTGGAGACGCTTTCCTCAGGAGTCTAATATTTGAAATTCAAATCAGTTCTTGTATACCAATAAGGTCCCCTTTCCAGGGTTCAGTGCGGTTTACAATCTAGGTGAGACTGAAGCAGATAGTATTAGTATGAGGTATGAGAAACATTAGAGACCATTGGTGTAATGTATGAGACTAAAAACATTAAAGGAAAGGATAATGAATGATACAAGGAAGTAGCATTAATGAGTGGAGGAGTGGCCTAGTGGTTAGAGCCCCAGTCTTGCAATCCAGAGGTGGCCAGGTCAAATCCCACTGCTGCCCCTTGTGATCTTGGGCAAGTCACTTAACCCTCCATTGCCTCAGGTACAAGCTTAGATTGTGAGCCCTCCTGAGACAGAGAAATATCCAGTGTACCTGAATGTAACTCAGCTTGAGCTACTACTGAAAAAGGTGTGAGCAAAACCTTGAGTGGAGGAGTGGCCTAGTGGTTAGGGTGGTGGACTTTGATCCTGAGGAACTGAGTTCAATTCCCGGCCCTGGCAGCTCCTTGTGACTTTGGGCAAGTCACTTAACCCTCCATTGCCTGCCATGAGTGGGAAAAAGTGTGGGGTACAAAAAAAAAAAAAAAACCTCCATTGCCTCAGGTACAAACTTAGATTGTGAGCCCTCCTGGGACAGAAAAATATCCAGAGTACCTAAATTTAACTCACCTTGAGTTACTACTGAAAAAGGTGTGAGCAAAATCTAAATAAATTATTTGAGATTCTGTTGCTACTATCTGAGATTTTACATGGAATGTTGCTACTATTTGAGATTCTATATGGAGTGTTGATATTATCTGAGATTCTATATGGAATATTGGTCTACATGGAATGTTGCTACTATTTGAAATTCTGTTGCTACTATTTGAGATTCTACATGGAATGTTGCTATAGTGGAGGAGTGGCCTAGTGGTTAGAACACCAGTCTTGCAATCCAGAGGTGGTTGGTTCAAATCCCACTGCTGCTCCTTGTGATCTTGGGCAAGTCACTTAACCCTCCATTGCCTCAGGTACAAACTTAGATTGTGAGCCCTCCTGGCAGAGACATATCCACTGTGCCTGAATGTAACTCACCTTGAGCTACTACTGAAAAAGGTGTGAGCAAAACCCAAATAAATAAAATGTATTATTATGAAGCAGTCTTTGCAAAGAGAAAGATTTTTAGCCCCTTCCTGAAGTTTTGGTAGCTGTTTTCTGTTCTTATGGGAA